>NW_028182050.1:0-267000 GCF_051167445.1 Perissodus microlepis | reverse complement strand
CAAAGTCTTTTTACCGTGCGTGTCACAAACTCTTTTTTTTCTGCCTGCGTGTCACAAAGTCTTTGTTCTGCCTGCGTGTCACACAGTCTTTGTTCTACCTGCGTGTCACAAAGTCTAGTTCTGCCTGCGTGTCACAAAGTAGTTGTTCTGCCTACGTGTCACAAAGTCTTTGTTCTGCCTGCTTGTAACAAAGTCTAGTTCTGCCTGCGTGTCACAAAGTCTTTTTCTGCCTGCGTGTCACAAACTCTTTTTCCCGCGTGCGTGTCACAAAGTATTTGTTCTGCCTACGTGTCACAAAGTCTTTGTTCTGCCTGCTTGTAACAAACTCTTTTTCCCGCGTGCGTGTCACAAAGTCTTTGTTCTGCCTGCGTGTCACAAAGTCTTTTTACCGTTCGTGTCACAAACTCTTTTTTTTCTGCCTGCGTGTCACAAAGTCTTTGTTCTCCCTGCGTGTCACAAAGTCTTTGTTCTGCCTGCGTGTCACAAAGTCTAGTTCTGCCTGCGTTTCACAAAGTCTTTGTTCTGCCTGCTTGTAACAAAGTCTTTTTCCCGCGCGCGTGTCACAAAGTCTTTTTCCCGCGCGCGTGTCACAAAGTCTTTGTTCTGCCTGCGTGTCACAAAGTCTTTTTCCCGCACGCGTGTCACAAAGTCTTTGTTCTACCTGCGTGTCACAAAGTCTAGTTCTGCCTGCGTGTCACAAAGTCTTTTTCTGCCTGCGTGTCACAAACTCTTTTTCCCGCGTGCGTGTCACAAAGTATTTGTTCTGCCTACGTGTCACAAAGTCTTTGTTCTGCCTGCTTGTAACAAAGTCTTTTTCCCGCGCGCGTGTCACAAAGGATTTTTCCCGCGCGCGTGTCACAAAGTCTTTGTTCTCCCTGCGTGTCACAAAGTCTTTGTTCTACCTGCGTGTCACAAAGTCTAGTTCTGCCTGCGTTTCACAAAGTCTTTGTTCTGCCTGCTTGTAACAAAGTCTTTTTCCCGCGCGCGTGTCACAAAGTCTTTTTCCCGCGCGCGTGTCACAAAGTCTTTGTTCCGCCTGCGTGTCACAAAGTCTTTGTTCTGCCTGCGTGTCACAAAGTCTTTTTCCCGCACGCGTGTCACAAAGTCTTTGTTCTGCCTGCGTGTCACAAAGTCTTTGTTCTGCCTGCGTGTCACAAAGTCTTTTTCCCGCACGCGTGTCACAAAGTCTTTGTTCTGCCTGCGTGTCACAAAGTCTTTGTTCTGCCTCCGTGTCCCAAACTCTTTTTCCCGCGTGCGTGTCACAAAGTCTTTGTTCTGCCTGCGTGTCACAAAGTCTTTGTTCTACCTGCGTGTCACAGTCTTTTTTACCGTGCGTGTCACAAAGTCTTTGTTCTGCCTGCGTGTCACAAAGTCTTTTTCCCGCACGCGTGTCACAAAGTCTTTGTTCTACCTGCGTGTCACAAAGTCTTTGTTGTGCCTGCGTTTCACAAAGTCTTTTTCCCGCGTGCGTGTCACAAAGTCTTTGTTCTGCCTGCGTGTCACAAAGTCTTTTTCCCGCACGCGTGTCACAAAGTCTTTGTTCTGCCTGCGTGTCACAAAGTCTTTGTTCTGCCTCCGTGTCCCAAACTCTTTTTCCCGCGTGCGTGTCACAAAGTCTTTGTTCTGCCTGCGTGTCACAAAGTCTTTGTTCTACCTGCGTGTCACAAAGTCTAGTTCTGCCTGCGTGTCACAAAGTCTTTGTTCTGCCTGCGTGTCACAAACTCTTTTTCCCGCGTGCGTGTCACAAAGTATTTGTTCTGCCTACGTGTCACAAAGTCTTTGTTCTGCCTGCGTGTCAAAAAGTCTTTGTTCTGCCTGCGTGTCACAAAGTCTTTGTTCTACCTGCGTGTCACAAAGTCTAGTTCTGCCTGCGTGTCACAAAGTCTTTTTCTGCCTGCGTGTCACAAACTCTTTTTCCCGCGTTCGTGTCACAAAGTATTTGTTCTGCCTACGTGTCACAAAGTCTTTGTTCTGCCTGCTTGTAACAAAGTCTTTTTCCCGCGCGCGTGTCACAAAGGCTTTTTCCCGCGCGCGTGTCACAAAGTCTTTGTTCTGCCTGCGTGTCACAAAGTCTTTGTTCTACCTGCGTGTCACAAAGTCTAGTTCTGCCTGCGTGTCACAAAGTCTTTGTTCTGCCTGCGTGTCACAAACTCTTTTTCCCGCGTGCGTGTCACAAAGTAAATGTTCTGCCTACGTGTCACAAAGTCTTTGTTCTGCCTGCGTGTCAAAAAGTCTTTGTTCTGCCTGCGTGTTACAAAGTCGTTGTTCTACCTGCGTGTCACAAAGTCTAGTTCTGCCTGCGTGTCACAAAGTCTTTTTCTGCCTGCGTGTCACAAACTCTTTTTCCCGCGTGCGTGTCACAAAGTCTTTGTTCTGCCTGCTTGTAACAAAGTCTTTTTCCCGCGCGCGTGTCACAAAGGCTTTTTCCCGCGCGCGTGTCACAAAGTCTTTGTTCTGCATGCGTGTCACAAAGTCTTTTTCCCGCGCGCGTGTCACAAAGTCTTTCTTCTGCCTGCATGTCACAAAGTCTTTGTTCTGCCTGCGTGTCACAAAGTCTTTGTTCTACCTGCGTGTCACAAAGTCTTTGTTCTGCATGCGTGTCACAAAGTCTTTTTCCCGCGCGCGTGTCACAAAGTCTTTCTTCTGCCTGCATGTCACAAAGTCTTTGTTCTGCCTGCGTGTCACAAAGTCTTTGTTCTGCCTGCGTGTCACAAAGTCTTTGTTCCGCCTGCGTGTCACAAAATCTTTGTTCTGCCTGCGTGTCACAAAGTCTTTTTCCCGTGCACGTGTCACAAAGTCTTTGTTCTGCCTGCGTGTCACAAAGTCTTTTTCCCGCACGCGTGTCACAAAGTCTTTGTTCTGCCTGCGTGTCACAAAGTCTTTGTTCTGCCTCCGTGTCCCAAACTCTTTTTCCCGCGTGCGTGTCACAAAGTCTTTGTTCTGCCTGCGTGTCACAAAGTCTTTGTTCTACCTGCGTGTCACAGTCTTTTTTACCGTGCGTGTCACAAAGTCTTTCTTCTGCCTGCGTGTCACAAAGTCTTTTTCCCGCACGCGTGTCACAAAGTCTTTGTTCTACCTGCGTGTCACAAAGTCTTTGTTGTGCCTGCGTTTCACAAAGTCTTTTTCCCGCGTGCGTGTCACAAAGTCTTTGTTCTGCCTGCGTGTCACAAAGTCTTTTTCCCGCACGCGTGTCACAAAGTCTTTGTTCTGCCTGCGTGTCACAAAGTCTTTGTTCTGCCTCCGTGTCCCAAACTCTTTTTCCCGCGTGCGTGTCACAAAGTCTTTGTTCTGCCTGCGTGTCACAAAGTCTTTGTTCTACCTGCGTGTCACAAAGTCTAGTTCTGCCTGCGTGTCACAAAGTCTTTGTTCTGCCTGCGTGTCACAAACTCTTTTTCCCGCGTGCGTGTCACAAAGTATTTGTTCTGCCTACGTGTCACAAAGTCTTTGTTCTGCCTGCGTGTCAAAAAGTCTTTGTTCTGCCTGCGTGTCACAAAGTCTTTGTTCTACCTGCGTGTCACAAAGTCTAGTTCTGCCTGCGTGTCACAAAGTCTTTTTCTGCCTGCGTGTCACAAACTCTTTTTCCCGCGTGCGTGTCACAAAGTATTTGTTCTGCCTACGTGTCACAAAGTCTTTGTTCTGCCTGCTTGTAACAAAGTCTTTTTCCCGCGCGCGTGTCACAAAGGCTTTTTCCCGCGCGCGTGTCACAAAGTCTTTGTTCTGCCTGCGTGTCACAAAGTCTTTGTTCTACCTGCGTGTCACAAAGTCTAGTTCTGCCTGCGTGTCACAAAGTCTTTGTTCTGCCTGCGTGTCACAAACTCTTTTTCCCGCGTGCGTGTCACAAAGTAAATGTTCTGCCTACGTGTCACAAAGTCTTTGTTCTGCCTGCGTGTCAAAAAGTCTTTGTTCTGCCTGCGTGTTACAAAGTCTTTGTTCTACCTGCGTGTCACAAAGTCTAGTTCTGCCTGCGTGTCACAAAGTCTTTTTCTGCCTGCGTGTCACAAACTCTTTTTCCCGCGTGCGTGTCACAAAGTATTTGTTCTGCCTACGTGTCACAAAGTCTTTGTTCTGCCTGCTTGTAACAAAGTCTTTTTCCCGCGCGCGTGTCACAAAGGCTTTTTCCCGCGCGCGTGTCACAAAGTCTTTGTTCTGCATGCGTGTCACAAAGTCTTTTTCCCGCGCGCGTGTCACAAAGTCTTTCTTCTGCCTGCATGTCACAAAGTCTTTGTTCTGCCTGCGTGTCACAAAGTCTTTGTTCTACCTGCGTGTCACAAAGTCTTTGTTCTGCATGCGTGTCACAAAGTCTTTTTCCCGCGCGCGTGTCACAAAGTCTTTCTTCTGCCTGCATGTCACAAAGTCTTTGTTCTGCCTGCGTGTCACAAAGTCTTTGTTCTGCCTGCGTGTCACAAAGTCTTTGTTCCGCCTGCGTGTCACAAAATCTTTGTTCTGCCTGCGTGTCACAAAGTCTTTTTCCCGTGCACGTGTCACAAAGTCTTTGTTCTGCCTGCGTGTCACAAAGTCTTTTTCCCGCGCACGTGTCACAAACTCTTTGTTCTGCCTGCGTTTCACAAAGTCTTTGTTCTGCCTGCGTGTCACAAAGTCTTTGTTCTGCCTGCGTGTCACAAAGTCTTTGTTCTGCCTAGTTGTAACAAAGTCTTTTTCCCGCGCGCATATCACAAAGTCTTATTCTGCCTGCGTGTCACAAAGTCTTTGTTCTGCCTGCGTGTCCCAAACTCTTTTTACTGCGTGCGTGTCACAAAGTCTTTGTTCTGCCTGCGTGTCACAAAGTCTTTGTTCTGCCTGCGTGTCACAAAGTCTTTTTCCCGCAAGCGTGTCACAAAGTCTTTGTTGTGCCTGCGTGTCACAAAGTCTTTGTTCTACCTGCGTGTCACAAAGTCTTTTTACCGTGCGTGTCACAAAGTCTTTGTTCTTCCTGCGTGTCACAAAGTCTTTGTTCTGCCTACGTGTCACAAAGTCTTTTTCCCGCGCGCATATCACAAAGTCTTATTCTGCCTGCGTGTCACAAAGTCTTTGTTCTGCCTGCGTGTCCCAAACTCTTTTTATTGCGTGCGTGTCACAAAGTCTTTGTTCTGCCTGCGTGTCACAAAGTCTTTTTCCCGCACGCGTGTCACAAAGTCTTTGTTCTGCCTGCGTGTCACAAAGTCTTTTTCCCGCACGCGTGTCACAAAGTCTTTGTTCTGCCTCCGTGTCCCAAACTCTTTTTCCCGCGTGCGTGTCACAAAGTCTTTGTTGTGCCTCCGTGTCCCAAACTCTTTTTCCCGCGTGCGTGTCACAAAGTCTTTGTTCTACCTGCGTGTCACAAAGTCTAGTTCTGCCTGCGTGTCACAAAGTCTTTTTCTGCCTCCGTGTCCCAAACTCTTTTTCCCGCGTGCGTGTCACAAAGTCTTTGTTCTACCTGCGTGTCACAAAGTCTAGTTCTGCCTGCGTGTCACAAAGTCTTTTTCTGCCTGCGTGTCACAAACTCTTTTTCCCGCGTGCGTGTCACAAAGTATTTGTTCTGCCTACGTGTCACAAAGTCTTTGTTCTGCCTGCTTGTAACAAAGTCTTTTTCCCGCGCGCGTGTCACAAAGGATTTTTCCCGCGCGCGTGTCACAAAGTCTTTGTTCTCCCTGCGTGTCACAAAGTCTTTGTTCTACCTGCGTGTCACAAAGTCTAGTTCTGCCTGCGTTTCACAAAGTCTTTGTTCTGCCTGCTTGTAACAAAGTCTTTTTCCCGCGCGCGTGTCACAAAGTCTTTTTCCCGCGCGCGTGTCACAAAGTCTTTGTTCTGCCTGCGTGTCACAAAGTCTTTGTTCTGCCTGCGTGTCACAAAGTCTTTTTCCCGCACGCGTGTCACAAAGTCTTTGTTCTGCCTGCGTGTCACAAAGTCTTTGTTCTGCCTGCGTGTCACAAAGTCTTTTTCCCGCACGCGTGTCACAAAGTCTTTGTTCTGCCTGCGTGTCACAAAGTCTTTGTTCTGCCTCCGTGTCCCAAACTCTTTTTCCCGCGTGCGTGTCACAAAGTCTTTGTTCTGCCTGCGTGTCACAAAGTCTTTGTTCTACCTGCGTGTCACAGTCTTTTTTACCGTGCGTGTCACAAAGTCTTTGTTCTGCCTGCGTGTCACAAAGTCTTTGTTCTACCTGCGTGTCACAAAGTCTAGTTCTGCCTGCGTGTCACAAAGTCTTTGTTCTGCCTGCGTGTCACAAACTCTTTTTCCCGCGTGCGTGTCACAAAGTATTTGTTCTGCCTACGTGTCACAAAGTCTTTGTTCTGCCTGCGTGGCAAAAAGTCTTTGTTCTGCCTGCGTGTCACAAAGTCTTTGTTCTACCTGCGTGTCACAAAGTCTAGTTCTGCCTGCGTGTCACAAAGTCTTTGTTCTGCCTGCGTGTCACAAACTCTTTTTCCCGCGTGCGTGTCACAAAGTATTTGTTCTGCCTACGTGTCACAAAGTCTTTGTTCTGCCTGCTTGTAACAAAGTCTTTTTCCCGCGCGCGTGTCACAAAGGCTTTTTCCCGCGCGCGTGTCACAAAGTCTTTGTTCTGCCTGCGTGTCACAAAGTCTTTGTTCTACCTGCGTGTCACAAAGTCTAGTTCTGCCTGCGTGTCACAAAGTCTTTGTTCTGCCTGCGTGTCACAAACTCTTTTTCCCGCGTGCGTGTCACAAAGTAAATGTTCTGCCTACGTGTCACAAAGTCTTTGTTCTGCCTGCGTGTCAAAAAGTCTTTGTTCTGCCTGCGTGTTACAAAGTCTTTGTTCTACCTGCGTGTCACAAAGTCTAGTTCTGCCTGCGTGTCACAAAGTCTTTTTCTGCCTGCGTGTCACAAACTCTTTTTCCCGCGTGCGTGTCACAAAGTATTTGTTCTGCCTACGTGTCACAAAGTCTTTGTTCTGCCTGCTTGTAACAAAGTCTTTTTCCCGCGCGCGTGTCACAAAGGCTTTTTCCCGCGCGCGTGTCACAAAGTCTTTGTTCTGCATGCGTGTCACAAAGTCTTTTTCCCGCGCGCGTGTCACAAAGTCTTTCTTCTGCCTGCATGTCACAAAGTCTTTGTTCTGCCTGCGTGTCACAAAGTCTTTGTTCTACCTGCGTGTCACAAAGTCTTTGTTCTGCATGCGTGTCACAAAGTCTTTTTCCCGCGCGCGTGTCACAAAGTCTTTCTTCTGCCTGCATGTCACAAAGTCTTTGTTCTGCCTGCGTGTCACAAAGTCTTTGTTCTGCCTGCGTGTCACAAAGTCTTTGTTCCGCCTGCGTGTCACAAAATCTTTGTTCTGCCTGCGTGTCACAAAGTCTTTTTCCCGTGCACGTGTCACAAAGTCTTTGTTCTGCCTGCGTGTCACAAAGTCTTTTTCCCGCGCACGTGTCACAAACTCTTTGTTCTGCCTGCGTTTCACAAAGTCTTTGTTCTGCCTGCGTGTCACAAAGTCTTTGTTCTGCCTGCGTGTCACAAAGTCTTTGTTCTGCCTAGTTGTAACAAAGTCTTTTTCCCGCGCGCATATCACAAAGTCTTATTCTGCCTGCGTGTCACAAAGTCTTTGTTCTGCCTGCGTGTCCCAAACTCTTTTTACTGCGTGCGTGTCACAAAGTCTTTGTTCTGCCTGCGTGTCACAAAGTCTTTGTTCTGCCTGCGTGTCACAAAGTCTTTTTCCCGCAAGCGTGTCACAAAGTCTTTGTTCAGCCTGCGTGTCACAAAGTCTTTGTTGTGCCTGCGTGTCACAAAGTCTTTGTTCTACCTGCGTGTCACAAAGTCTTTTTACCGTGCGTGTCACAAAGTCTTTGTTCTGCCTGCGTGTCACAAAGTCTTTGTTCTGCCTACGTGTCCCAAACTCTTTTTATTGCGTGCGTGTCACAAAGTCTTTGTTCTGCCTGCGTGTCACAAAGTCTTTTTCCCGCACGCGTGTCACAAAGTCTTTGTTCTGCCTGCGTGTCACAAAGTCTTTTTCCCGCACGCGTGTCACAAAGTCTGTGTTCTGCCTCCGTGTCCCAAACTCTTTTTCCCGCGTGCGTGTCACAAAGTCTTTGTTGTGCCTGCGTGTCACAAAGTCTTTGTTCTACCTGCGTGTCACAAAGTCTAGTTCTGCCTGCGTGTCACAAAGTCTTTGTTCTGCCTGCGTGTCACAAACTCTTTTTCCCGCGTGCGTGTCACAAAGTATTTGTTCTGCCTACGTGTCACAAAGTCTTTGTTCTACCTGCGTGTCACAAAGTCTAGTTCTGCCTGCGTGTCACAAAGACTTTTTCTGCCTGCGTGTCACAAACTCTTTTTCCCGCGTGCGTGTCACAAAGTATTTGTTCTGCCTACGTGTCACAAAGTCTTTGTTCTGCCTGCTTGTAACAAAGTCTTTTTCCCGCGCGCGTGTCACAAAGTCTTTGTTCTGCATGCGTGTCACAAAGTCTTTTTCCCGCGCGCGTGTCACAAAGTCTTTGTTCAGCCTGCGTGTCACAAAGTCTTTGTTGTGCCTGCATGTCACAAAGTCTTTGTTCTGCCTGCGTGTCACAAAGTCTTTGTTGTGCCTGCGTGTCACAAAGTCTTTGTTCTACCTGCGTGTCACAAAGTCTTTTTACCGTGCGTGTCACAAAGTCTTTGTTCTGCCTGCGTGTCACAAAGTCTTTGTTCTGCCTACGTGTCAGAAAGTCTTTTTCCCGCGCGCATATCACAAAGTCTTATTCTGCCTGCGTGTCACAAAGTCTTTGTTCTGCCTGCGTGTCCCAAACTCTTTTTATTGCGTGCGTGTCACAAAGTCTTTGTTCTGCCTGCGTGTCACAAAGTCTTTGTTCTGCCTGCGTGTCACAAAGTCTTTTTCCCGCACGCGTGTCACAAAGTCTTTGTTCTGCCTGCGTGTCACAAAGTCTTTGATCTGCCTGCGTGTCACAAAGTCTTTGTTCTGCCTGTGTGTCACAAAGTCTTTTTACCGTGCGTGTCACAAAGTCTTTGTTGTGCCTGCGTCTCACAAAGTCTTTGTTCTGCCTGCGTGTCACAAAGTCTTTGTTCTGCCTGCGTGTCACAAAGTCGTTGTTCTGCCTGCGTGTCACAAAGTCTTTGTTCTGCCTGCGTGTCACAAAGTCTTTTTCCCGCGCGCGTGTCACAAAGTCTTTCTTCTGCCTGCGTGTCACAAAGTCTTTGTTCTGCCTGCGTGTCACAAAGTCTTTGTTCCACCTGCGTGTCACAAAGTCTTTGTTCTGCCTGCTTGTAACAAAGTCTTTTTCCCGCGCGCATGTCACAAAGTCTTTGTTCTGCCTGCGTGTCACAAAGTCTTTGTTCTGCCTCCGTGTCCCAAACTCTTTTTCCCGCGTGCGTGTCACAAAGTCTTTGTTCTGCCTGCGTGTCACAAAGTCTTTGTTCTGCCTGCGTGTCACAAAGTCTTTGTTCTGCCTAGTTGTAACAAAGTCTTTTTCCCGCGCGCATATCACAAAGTCTTATTCTGCCTGCGTGTCACAAAGTCTTTGTTCTGCCTGCGTGTCCCAAACTCTTTTTACTGCGTGCGTGTCACAAAGTCTTTGTTCTGCCTGCGTGTCACAAAGTCTTTGTTCTGCCTGCGTGTCACAAAGTCTTTTTCCCGCAAGCGTGTCACAAAGTCTTTGTTCAGCCTGCGTGTCACAAAGTCTTTGTTGTGCCTGCGTGTCACAAAGTCTTTGTTCTACCTGCGTGTCACAAAGTCTTTTTACCGTGCGTGTCACAAAGTCTTTGTTCTGCCTGCGTGTCACAAAGTCTTTGTTCTGCCTACGTGTCCCAAACTCTTTTTATTGCGTGCGTGTCACAAAGTCTTTGTTCTGCCTGCGTGTCACAAAGTCTTTTTCCCGCACGCGTGTCACAAAGTCTTTGTTCTGCCTGCGTGTCACAAAGTCTTTTTCCCGCACGCGTGTCACAAAGTCTGTGTTCTGCCTCCGTGTCCCAAACTCTTTTTATTGCGTGCGTGTCACAAAGTCTTTGTTCTGCCTGCGTGTCACAAAGTCTTTTTCCCGCACGCGTGTCACAAAGTCTTTGTTCTGCCTGCGTGTCACAAAGTCTTTTTCCCGCACGCGTGTCACAAAGTCTGTGTTCTGCCTCCGTGTCCCAAACTCTTTTTCCCGCGTGCGTGTCACAAAGTCTTTGTTGTGCCTGCGTGTCACAAAGTCTTTGTTCTACCTGCGTGTCACAAAGTCTAGTTCTGCCTGCGTGTCACAAAGTCTTTGTTCTGCCTGCGTGTCACAAACTCTTTTTCCCGCGTGCGTGTCACAAAGTATTTGTTCTGCCTACGTGTCACAAAGTCTTTGTTCTACCTGCGTGTCACAAAGTCTAGTTCTGCCTGCGTGTCACAAAGTCTTTTTCTGCCTGCGTGTCACAAACTCTTTTTCCCGCGTGCGTGTCACAAAGTATTTGTTCTGCCTACGTGTCACAAAGTCTTTGTTCTGCCTGCTTGTAACAAAGTCTTTTTCCCGCGCGCGTGTCACAAAGTCTTTGTTCTGCATGCGTGTCACAAAGTCTTTTTCCCGCGCGCGTGTCACAAAGTCTTTGTTCAGCCTGCGTGTCACAAAGTCTTTGTTGTGCCTGCATGTCACAAAGTCTTTGTTCTGCCTGCGTGTCACAAAGTCTTTGTTGTGCCTGCGTGTCACAAAGTCTTTGTTCTACCTGCGTGTCACAAAGTCTTTTTACCGTGCGTGTCACAAAGTCTTTGTTCTGCCTGCGTGTCACAAAGTCTTTGTTCTGCCTACGTGTCAGAAAGTCTTTTTCCCGCGCGCATATCACAAAGTCTTATTCTGCCTGCGTGTCACAAAGTCTTTGTTCTGCCTGCGTGTCCCAAACTCTTTTTATTGCGTGCGTGTCACAAAGTCTTTGTTCTGCCTGCGTGTCACAAAGTCTTTGTTCTGCCTGCGTGTCACAAAGTCTTTTTCCCGCACGCGTGTCACAAAGTCTTTGTTCTGCCTGCGTGTCACAAAGTCTTTGATCTGCCTGCGTGTCACAAAGTCTTTGTTCTGCCTGTGTGTCACAAAGTCTTTTTACCGTGCGTGTCACAAAGTCTTTGTTGTGCCTGCGTCTCACAAAGTCTTTGTTCTGCCTGCGTGTCACAAAGTCTTTGTTCTGCCTGCGTGTCACAAAGTCGTTGTTCTGCCTGCGTGTCACAAAGTCTTTGTTCTGCCTGCGTGTCACAAAGTCTTTTTCCCGCGCGCGTGTCACAAAGTCTTTCTTCTGCCTGCGTGTCACAAAGTCTTTGTTCTGCCTGCGTGTCACAAAGTCTTTGTTCCACCTGCGTGTCACAAAGTCTTTGTTCTGCCTGCTTGTAACAAAGTCTTTTTCCCGCGCGCATGTCACAAAGTCTTTGTTCTGCCTGCGTGTCACAAAGTCTTTGTTCTGCCTCCGTGTCCCAAACTCTTTTTCCCGCGTGCGTGTCACAAAGTCTTTGTTCTGCCTGCGTGTCACAAAGTCTTTGTTCTGCCTGCGTGTCACAAAGTCTTTGTTCTGCCTAGTTGTAACAAAGTCTTTTTCCCGCGCGCATATCACAAAGTCTTATTCTGCCTGCGTGTCACAAAGTCTTTGTTCTGCCTGCGTGTCCCAAACTCTTTTTACTGCGTGCGTGTCACAAAGTCTTTGTTCTGCCTGCGTGTCACAAAGTCTTTGTTCTGCCTGCGTGTCACAAAGTCTTTTTCCCGCAAGCGTGTCACAAAGTCTTTGTTCAGCCTGCGTGTCACAAAGTCTTTGTTGTGCCTGCGTGTCACAAAGTCTTTGTTCTACCTGCGTGTCACAAAGTCTTTTTACCGTGCGTGTCACAAAGTCTTTGTTCTGCCTGCGTGTCACAAAGTCTTTGTTCTGCCTACGTGTCCCAAACTCTTTTTATTGCGTGCGTGTCACAAAGTCTTTGTTCTGCCTGCGTGTCACAAAGTCTTTTTCCCGCACGCGTGTCACAAAGTCTTTGTTCTGCCTGCGTGTCACAAAGTCTTTTTCCCGCACGCGTGTCACAAAGTCTGTGTTCTGCCTCCGTGTCCCAAACTCTTTTTCCCGCGTGCGTGTCACAAAGTCTTTGTTGTGCCTGCGTGTCACAAAGTCTTTGTTCTACCTGCGTGTCACAAAGTCTAGTTCTGCCTGCGTGTCACAAAGTCTTTGTTCTGCCTGCGTGTCACAAACTCTTTTTCCCGCGTGCGTGTCACAAAGTATTTGTTCTGCCTACGTGTCACAAAGTCTTTGTTCTACCTGCGTGTCACAAAGTCTAGTTCTGCCTGCGTGTCACAAAGTCTTTTTCTGCCTGCGTGTCACAAACTCTTTTTCCCGCGTGCGTGTCACAAAGTATTTGTTCTGCCTACGTGTCACAAAGTCTTTGTTCTGCCTGCTTGTAACAAAGTCTTTTTCCCGCGCGCGTGTCACAAAGTCTTTGTTCTGCATGCGTGTCACAAAGTCTTTTTCCCGCGCGCGTGTCACAAAGTCTTTGTTCAGCCTGCGTGTCACAAAGTCTTTGTTGTGCCTGCATGTCACAAAGTCTTTGTTCTGCCTGCGTGTCACAAAGTCTTTGTTGTGCCTGCGTGTCACAAAGTCTTTGTTCTACCTGCGTGTCACAAAGTCTTTTTACCGTGCGTGTCACAAAGTCTTTGTTCTGCCTGCGTGTCACAAAGTCTTTGTTCTGCCTACGTGTCAGAAAGTCTTTTTCCCGCGCGCATATCACAAAGTCTTATTCTGCCTGCGTGTCACAAAGTCTTTGTTCTGCCTGCGTGTCCCAAACTCTTTTTATTGCGTGCGTGTCACAAAGTCTTTGTTCTGCCTGCGTGTCACAAAGTCTTTGTTCTGCCTGCGTGTCACAAAGTCTTTTTCCCGCACGCGTGTCACAAAGTCTTTGTTCTGCCTGCGTGTCACAAAGTCTTTGATCTGCCTGCGTGTCACAAAGTCTTTGTTCTGCCTGTGTGTCACAAAGTCTTTTTACCGTGCGTGTCACAAAGTCTTTGTTGTGCCTGCGTCTCACAAAGTCTTTGTTCTGCCTGCGTGTCACAAAGTCTTTGTTCTGCCTGCGTGTCACAAAGTCGTTGTTCTGCCTGCGTGTCACAAAGTCTTTGTTCTGCCTGCGTGTCACAAAGTCTTTTTCCCGCGCGCGTGTCACAAAGTCTTTCTTCTGCCTGCGTGTCACAAAGTCTTTGTTCTGCCTGCGTGTCACAAAGTCTTTGTTCCACCTGCGTGTCACAAAGTCTTTGTTCTGCCTGCTTGTAACAAAGTCTTTTTCCCGCGCGCATGTCACAAAGTCTTTGTTCTGCCTGCGTGTCACAAAGTCTTTGTTCTGCCTCCGTGTCCCAAACTCTTTTTCCCGCGTGCGTGTCACAAAGTCTTTGTTCTGCCTGCGTGTCACAAAGTCTTTGTTCTGCCTGCGTGTCACAAAGTCTTTGTTCTGCCTAGTTGTAACAAAGTCTTTTTCCCGCGCGCATATCACAAAGTCTTATTCTGCCTGCGTGTCACAAAGTCTTTGTTCTGCCTGCGTGTCCCAAACTCTTTTTACTGCGTGCGTGTCACAAAGTCTTTGTTCTGCCTGCGTGTCACAAAGTCTTTGTTCTGCCTGCGTGTCACAAAGTCTTTTTCCCGCAAGCGTGTCACAAAGTCTTTGTTCAGCCTGCGTGTCACAAAGTCTTTGTTGTGCCTGCGTGTCACAAAGTCTTTGTTCTACCTGCGTGTCACAAAGTCTTTTTACCGTGCGTGTCACAAAGTCTTTGTTCTGCCTGCGTGTCACAAAGTCTTTGTTCTGCCTACGTGTCCCAAACTCTTTTTATTGCGTGCGTGTCACAAAGTCTTTGTTCTGCCTGCGTGTCACAAAGTCTTTTTCCCGCACGCGTGTCACAAAGTCTTTGTTCTGCCTGCGTGTCACAAAGTCTTTTTCCCGCACGCGTGTCACAAAGTCTGTGTTCTGCCTCCGTGTCCCAAACTCTTTTTATTGCGTGCGTGTCACAAAGTCTTTGTTCTGCCTGCGTGTCACAAAGTCTTTTTCCCGCACGCGTGTCACAAAGTCTTTGTTCTGCCTGCGTGTCACAAAGTCTTTTTCCCGCACGCGTGTCACAAAGTCTGTGTTCTGCCTCCGTGTCCCAAACTCTTTTTCCCGCGTGCGTGTCACAAAGTCTTTGTTGTGCCTGCGTGTCACAAAGTCTTTGTTCTACCTGCGTGTCACAAAGTCTAGTTCTGCCTGCGTGTCACAAAGTCTTTGTTCTGCCTGCGTGTCACAAACTCTTTTTCCCGCGTGCGTGTCACAAAGTATTTGTTCTGCCTACGTGTCACAAAGTCTTTGTTCTACCTGCGTGTCACAAAGTCTAGTTCTGCCTGCGTGTCACAAAGTCTTTTTCTGCCTGCGTGTCACAAACTCTTTTTCCCGCGTGCGTGTCACAAAGTATTTGTTCTGCCTACGTGTCACAAAGTCTTTGTTCTGCCTGCTTGTAACAAAGTCTTTTTCCCGCGCGCGTGTCACAAAGTCTTTGTTCTGCATGCGTGTCACAAAGTCTTTTTCCCGCGCGCGTGTCACAAAGTCTTTGTTCAGCCTGCGTGTCACAAAGTCTTTGTTGTGCCTGCATGTCACAAAGTCTTTGTTCTGCCTGCGTGTCACAAAGTCTTTGTTGTGCCTGCGTGTCACAAAGTCTTTGTTCTACCTGCGTGTCACAAAGTCTTTTTACCGTGCGTGTCACAAAGTCTTTGTTCTGCCTGCGTGTCACAAAGTCTTTGTTCTGCCTACGTGTCAGAAAGTCTTTTTCCCGCGCGCATATCACAAAGTCTTATTCTGCCTGCGTGTCACAAAGTCTTTGTTCTGCCTGCGTGTCCCAAACTCTTTTTATTGCGTGCGTGTCACAAAGTCTTTGTTCTGCCTGCGTGTCACAAAGTCTTTGTTCTGCCTGCGTGTCACAAAGTCTTTTTCCCGCACGCGTGTCACAAAGTCTTTGTTCTGCCTGCGTGTCACAAAGTCTTTGATCTGCCTGCGTGTCACAAAGTCTTTGTTCTGCCTGTGTGTCACAAAGTCTTTTTACCGTGCGTGTCACAAAGTCTTTGTTGTGCCTGCGTCTCACAAAGTCTTTGTTCTGCCTGCGTGTCACAAAGTCTTTGTTCTGCCTGCGTGTCACAAAGTCGTTGTTCTGCCTGCGTGTCACAAAGTCTTTGTTCTGCCTGCGTGTCACAAAGTCTTTTTCCCGCGCGCGTGTCACAAAGTCTTTCTTCTGCCTGCGTGTCACAAAGTCTTTGTTCTGCCTGCGTGTCACAAAGTCTTTGTTCCACCTGCGTGTCACAAAGTCTTTGTTCTGCCTGCTTGTAACAAAGTCTTTTTCCCGCGCGCATGTCACAAAGTCTTTGTTCTGCCTGCGTGTCACAAAGTCTTTGTTCTGCCTCCGTGTCCCAAACTCTTTTTCCCGCGTGCGTGTCACAAAGTCTTTGTTCTGCCTGCGTGTCACAAAGTCTTTGTTCTGCCTGCGTGTCACAAAGTCTTTGTTCTGCCTAGTTGTAACAAAGTCTTTTTCCCGCGCGCATATCACAAAGTCTTATTCTGCCTGCGTGTCACAAAGTCTTTGTTCTGCCTGCGTGTCCCAAACTCTTTTTACTGCGTGCGTGTCACAAAGTCTTTGTTCTGCCTGCGTGTCACAAAGTCTTTGTTCTGCCTGCGTGTCACAAAGTCTTTTTCCCGCAAGCGTGTCACAAAGTCTTTGTTCAGCCTGCGTGTCACAAAGTCTTTGTTGTGCCTGCGTGTCACAAAGTCTTTGTTCTACCTGCGTGTCACAAAGTCTTTTTACCGTGCGTGTCACAAAGTCTTTGTTCTGCCTGCGTGTCACAAAGTCTTTGTTCTGCCTACGTGTCCCAAACTCTTTTTATTGCGTGCGTGTCACAAAGTCTTTGTTCTGCCTGCGTGTCACAAAGTCTTTTTCCCGCACGCGTGTCACAAAGTCTTTGTTCTGCCTGCGTGTCACAAAGTCTTTTTCCCGCACGCGTGTCACAAAGTCTGTGTTCTGCCTCCGTGTCCCAAACTCTTTTTCCCGCGTGCGTGTCACAAAGTCTTTGTTGTGCCTGCGTGTCACAAAGTCTTTGTTCTACCTGCGTGTCACAAAGTCTAGTTCTGCCTGCGTGTCACAAAGTCTTTGTTCTGCCTGCGTGTCACAAACTCTTTTTCCCGCGTGCGTGTCACAAAGTATTTGTTCTGCCTACGTGTCACAAAGTCTTTGTTCTACCTGCGTGTCACAAAGTCTAGTTCTGCCTGCGTGTCACAAAGTCTTTTTCTGCCTGCGTGTCACAAACTCTTTTTCCCGCGTGCGTGTCACAAAGTATTTGTTCTGCCTACGTGTCACAAAGTCTTTGTTCTGCCTGCTTGTAACAAAGTCTTTTTCCCGCGCGCGTGTCACAAAGTCTTTGTTCTGCATGCGTGTCACAAAGTCTTTTTCCCGCGCGCGTGTCACAAAGTCTTTGTTCAGCCTGCGTGTCACAAAGTCTTTGTTGTGCCTGCATGTCACAAAGTCTTTGTTCTGCCTGCGTGTCACAAAGTCTTTGTTGTGCCTGCGTGTCACAAAGTCTTTGTTCTACCTGCGTGTCACAAAGTCTTTTTACCGTGCGTGTCACAAAGTCTTTGTTCTGCCTGCGTGTCACAAAGTCTTTGTTCTGCCTACGTGTCAGAAAGTCTTTTTCCCGCGCGCATATCACAAAGTCTTATTCTGCCTGCGTGTCACAAAGTCTTTGTTCTGCCTGCGTGTCCCAAACTCTTTTTATTGCGTGCGTGTCACAAAGTCTTTGTTCTGCCTGCGTGTCACAAAGTCTTTGTTCTGCCTGCGTGTCACAAAGTCTTTTTCCCGCACGCGTGTCACAAAGTCTTTGTTCTGCCTGCGTGTCACAAAGTCTTTGATCTGCCTGCGTGTCACAAAGTCTTTGTTCTGCCTGTGTGTCACAAAGTCTTTTTACCGTGCGTGTCACAAAGTCTTTGTTGTGCCTGCGTCTCACAAAGTCTTTGTTCTGCCTGCGTGTCACAAAGTCTTTGTTCTGCCTGCGTGTCACAAAGTCGTTGTTCTGCCTGCGTGTCACAAAGTCTTTGTTCTGCCTGCGTGTCACAAAGTCTTTTTCCCGCGCGCGTGTCACAAAGTCTTTCTTCTGCCTGCGTGTCACAAAGTCTTTGTTCTGCCTGCGTGTCACAAAGTCTTTGTTCCACCTGCGTGTCACAAAGTCTTTGTTCTGCCTGCTTGTAACAAAGTCTTTTTCCCGCGCGCATGTCACAAAGTCTTTGTTCTGCCTGCGTGTCACAAAGTCTTTGTTCTGCCTCCGTGTCCCAAACTCTTTTTCCCGCGTGCGTGTCACAAAGTCTTTGTTCTGCCTGCGTGTCACAAAGTCTTTGTTCTACCTGCGTGTCACAGTCTTTTTTACCGTGCGTGTCACAAAGTCTTTGTTCTGCCTGCGTGTCACAAAGTCTTTTTCCCGCACGCGTGTCACAAAGTCTTTGTTCTACCTGCGTGTCACAAAGTCTTTGTTGTGCCTGCGTGTCACAAAGTCTTTGTTGTGCATGCGTGTCACATAGTTTTTTTCCCGCGTGCGTGTCACAAAGTCTTTGTTCTGCCTGCGTGTCACAAAGTCTTTGTTCTGCCTGCGTGTCACAAAGTCTTTTTCCCGCACGCGTGTCACAAAGTCTTTGTTCTGCCTGCGTGTCACAAAGTCTTTGTTCTGCCTGCGTGTCACGAAGTCTTTGTTCTGCCTGCGTGTCACAAAGTCTTTGTTCTACCTGCGTGTCACAAAGTCTTTTTACCGTGCGTGTCACAAAGTCTTTGTTCTGCCTGCGTGTCACAAAGTCTTTGTTCTGCCTACGTGTCACAAAGTCTTTTTCCCGCGCGCATATCACAAAGTCTTATTCTGCCTGCGTGTCACAAAGTCTTTGTTCTGCCTGCGTGTCCCAAACTCTTTTTATTGCGTGCGTGTCACAAAGTCTTTGTTGTGCCTGCATGTCACAAAGTCTTTGTTCTGCCTGCGTGTCACAAAGTCTTTTTGCCGCACGCGTGTCACAAAGTCTTTGTTCTGCCTGCGTGTCACAAAGTCTTTGTTGTGCCTGCGTGTCACAAAGTCTTTGTTCTGCCTGCGTGTCACAAAGTCTTTTTACCGTGCGTGTCACAAAGTCTTTGTTGTGCCTGCGTGTCACAAAGTGTTTGTTCTGCCTTCGTGCCACAAAGTCTTTGTTCTGCCTGCGTGTCACAAAGTCTTTGTTCTACCTGCTTGTCACAAAGTCTTTGTTCTGCCTGCGTGTCACAAAGTCTTTGTTCTGCATGCATGTCACAAAGTCTTTTTCCCGCGCGTGTGTCACAAAGTCTTTGTTCTGCCTGCGTGTCACAAAGTCTTTGTTCTGTCTGCGTGTTACAAAGTCTTTGTTCCACCTGCGTGTCACAAAGTCTTTGTTCTGCCTGCTTGTAACAAAGTCTTTTTCCCGCGCGCATGTCACAAAGTCTTTGTTCTGCCTGCGTGTCACAAAGTCTTTTTCCCGCACGCGTGTCACAAAGTCTTTGTTCTGCCTGCGTGTCACAAAGTCAATTCTATGGAACGCCAGGACTGCCATAATGAATTAATTAACCCTTTAAGACCTACCATAGAACCAAGTCCGCCAGAGCTTATATTATATTTTTACATGGTGTGGTGCCATTTTTGGGAGCATTTCAAGTTGCTATACATCAATACAACAATTATAGCCCACATTTTAATAATATGTATTCATTAAGTGCATAGTAATTACATAAATTGCAAAAAAGTGCAATAAACTACAAAAAAATTGAAAATCGTTTTTGCTTTTTTAACATATATTTCTAGTTAGAGAAATTTAAGAGGCTTATCCCTCAAAACTGTAAATACAAAAAAGTTGCACAAAATAGTTTCCTGCCACAGGAAATTTATTTTGAGTGTCTTCATAGTTTTATTTTTGAAATACACCAATTCTTATATACTGCAGGAAAAACGAAAATAAATATTATACTGCAAATTTGCAAAAAAAGCAGCATATGCATCAAAATAAACTATTTCCAGCAGTGCAATATGAGTCCTAAGCATCCCAGAAAAGACACAGAAAGTCATAAAGTCAAAGATAGCTTTTAAAAACACCAGTATAGGCCCTGAGGCCCTGATGGTAAAAAAAAAACTACATTTCCACGAAAATGACCTCACTTCCGGTTTCGGGCAGGTAATGGCGGACATGCAAAAGTTCGCGCTGACGTCTATTCCAACGTAGGAAGTGTTATGAACAGCTGATCGGATCGGCAAAGCGTGTTTCTGGAATATTATGTTTTTGTTGCTGCAAGCGCTTTTTATGCAGTTTTTGCAAAGCTATATGTGGAAGGAAACCGTGACCTAGGACAAGCTGATGGCATAAGATGTAAGTACAACTCCTCCGGTTTCATATGCAAAAAAAATTATTGCGCTAGCTTACGTGGTTGCAGAGCTACCGGGATTTAAAAATAGTTACGCAAAACAGAGCGTGCCCTCTCCGACGGGCTCTAAAGGGTTAAATACACCATTAAATAATTAATTAAATGTGTCAATAATTAATTAATTAAATGTGTCAATGATTAATTAAAATGTGAAATACATAAATAATTAATTAGTCTTGTTCTGCATGCGTGTCTTAAAGTCTTTTTCTGCCTGCGTTTCACAAAGTCTATTTCTGCCTGCGTGTCACAAAGTCTTGTTCTGCCTGCCTGTCACAAAGTCTTGTTCTGCCTGCGTGTCACAAAGTCTTGTTCTGCCTGTGTGTCACAAAGTCTTTGTTCTATGGAACGCCAGGACTGCCATAATGAATTAATTAAATAAACCATTAAATAATTAATTAAATGTGTCAATAAATAATTAATTTAATGTGTCAATAATTAATTGATTAAATGTGGTAATAATTAATTAATTAAATGTGTCAATAATTAATTAAAATGTGAAATACATAAATAATTAATTAAATGTGTCAATAATTAATTAATTACATGTGTCATAACTATTTATTTAATTAATTAATTCCAATTCGAATTAATTATTGCCACATTTAATTAATTATTTAATGGTGTATTTAATTCATTATGGCAATCCTGGCGTTCCATATATTTCTGCCTGCGTGTCACAAAGTCTTTTTCTGCCTGCGTGTCACAAAGTCTTGTTCTGCCTGCATGTCACAAAGTCTTTTTCCCACACGCGTGTCATAAAGTCTGTTCTGCCTGCGTGTCACAAAGTCTTTTTCCCACGCGCGTGTCATAAAGTCTGTTCTGTCTGCGTGTCACAAAGTCTTTTTCCCGCGTGCGTGTCACAAAGTATTTGTTCTGCCTACGTGTCACAAAGTCTTTGTTCTGCCTGCTTGTAACAAAGTCTTTTTCCCGCGCGCGTGTCACAAAGTCTTTGTTCTGCATGCGTGTCACAAAGTCTTTTTCCCGCGCGCGTGTCACAAAGTCTTTGTTCAGCCTGCGTGTCACAAAGTCTTTGTTGTGCCTGCATGTCACAAAGTCTTTGTTCTGCCTGCGTGTCACAAAGTCTTTGTTGTGCCTGCGTGTCACAAAGTCTTTGTTCTACCTGCGTGTCACAAAGTCTTTTTACCGTGCGTGTCACAAAGTCTTTGTTCTGCCTGCGTGTCACAAAGTCTTTGTTCTGCCTACGTGTCAGAAAGTCTTTTTCCCGCGCGCATATCACAAAGTCTTATTCTGCCTGCGTGTCACAAAGTCTTTGTTCTGCCTGCGTGTCCCAAACTCTTTTTATTGCGTGCGTGTCACAAAGTCTTTGTTCTGCCTGCGTGTCACAAAGTCTTTGTTCTGCCTGCGTGTCACAAAGTCTTTTTCCCGCACGCGTGTCACAAAGTCTTTGTTCTGCCTGCGTGTCACAAAGTCTTTGATCTGCCTGCGTGTCACAAAGTCTTTGTTCTGCCTGTGTGTCACAAAGTCTTTTTACCGTGCGTGTCACAAAGTCTTTGTTGTGCCTGCGTCTCACAAAGTCTTTGTTCTGCCTGCGTGTCACAAAGTCTTTGTTCTGCCTGCGTGTCACAAAGTCGTTGTTCTGCCTGCGTGTCACAAAGTCTTTGTTCTGCCTGCGTGTCACAAAGTCTTTTTCCCGCGCGCGTGTCACAAAGTCTTTCTTCTGCCTGCGTGTCACAAAGTCTTTGTTCTGCCTGCGTGTCACAAAGTCTTTGTTCCACCTGCGTGTCACAAAGTCTTTGTTCTGCCTGCTTGTAACAAAGTCTTTTTCCCGCGCGCATGTCACAAAGTCTTTGTTCTGCCTGCGTGTCACAAAGTCTTTGTTCTGCCTCCGTGTCCCAAACTCTTTTTCCCGCGTGCGTGTCACAAAGTCTTTGTTCTGCCTGCGTGTCACAAAGTCTTTGTTCTACCTGCGTGTCACAGTCTTTTTTACCGTGCGTGTCACAAAGTCTTTGTTCTGCCTGCGTGTCACAAAGTCTTTTTCCCGCACGCGTGTCACAAAGTCTTTGTTCTACCTGCGTGTCACAAAGTCTTTGTTGTGCCTGCGTGTCACAAAGTCTTTGTTGTGCATGCGTGTCACATAGTTTTTTTCCCGCGTGCGTGTCACAAAGTCTTTGTTCTGCCTGCGTGTCACAAAGTCTTTGTTCTGCCTGCGTGTCACAAAGTCTTTTTCCCGCACGCGTGTCACAAAGTCTTTGTTCTGCCTGCGTGTCACAAAGTCTTTGTTCTGCCTGCGTGTCACGAAGTCTTTGTTCTGCCTGCGTGTCACAAAGTCTTTGTTCTACCTGCGTGTCACAAAGTCTTTTTACCGTGCGTGTCACAAAGTCTTTGTTCTGCCTGCGTGTCACAAAGTCTTTGTTCTGCCTACGTGTCACAAAGTCTTTTTCCCGCGCGCATATCACAAAGTCTTATTCTGCCTGCGTGTCACAAAGTCTTTGTTCTGCCTGCGTGTCCCAAACTCTTTTTATTGCGTGCGTGTCACAAAGTCTTTGTTGTGCCTGCATGTCACAAAGTCTTTGTTCTGCCTGCGTGTCACAAAGTCTTTTTGCCGCACGCGTGTCACAAAGTCTTTGTTCTGCCTGCGTGTCACAAAGTCTTTGTTGTGCCTGCGTGTCACAAAGTCTTTGTTCTGCCTGCGTGTCACAAAGTCTTTTTACCGTGCGTGTCACAAAGTCTTTGTTGTGCCTGCGTGTCACAAAGTGTTTGTTCTGCCTTCGTGCCACAAAGTCTTTGTTCTGCCTGCGTGTCACAAAGTCTTTGTTCTACCTGCTTGTCACAAAGTCTTTGTTCTGCCTGCGTGTCACAAAGTCTTTGTTCTGCATGCATGTCACAAAGTCTTTTTCCCGCGCGTGTGTCACAAAGTCTTTGTTCTGCCTGCGTGTCACAAAGTCTTTGTTCTGTCTGCGTGTTACAAAGTCTTTGTTCCACCTGCGTGTCACAAAGTCTTTGTTCTGCCTGCTTGTAACAAAGTCTTTTTCCCGCGCGCATGTCACAAAGTCTTTGTTCTGCCTGCGTGTCACAAAGTCTTTTTCCCGCACGCGTGTCACAAAGTCTTTGTTCTGCCTGCGTGTCACAAAGTCAATTCTATGGAACGCCAGGACTGCCATAATGAATTAATTAACCCTTTAAGACCTACCATAGAACCAAGTCCGCCAGAGCTTATATTATATTTTTACATGGTGTGGTGCCATTTTTGGGAGCATTTCAAGTTGCTATACATCAATACAACAATTATAGCCCACATTTTAATAATATGTATTCATTAAGTGCATAGTAATTACATAAATTGCAAAAAAGTGCAATAAACTACAAAAAAATTGAAAATCGTTTTTGCTTTTTTAACATATATTTCTAGTTAGAGAAATTTAAGAGGCTTATCCCTCAAAACTGTAAATACAAAAAAGTTGCACAAAATAGTTTCCTGCCACAGGAAATTTATTTTGAGTGTCTTCATAGTTTTATTTTTGAAATACACCAATTCTTATATACTGCAGGAAAAACGAAAATAAATATTATACTGCAAATTTGCAAAAAAAGCAGCATATGCATCAAAATAAACTATTTCCAGCAGTGCAATATGAGTCCTAAGCATCCCAGAAAAGACACAGAAAGTCATAAAGTCAAAGATAACTTTTAAAAACACCAGTATAGGCCCTGAGGCCCTGATGGTAAAAAAAAAACTACATTTCCACGAAAATGACCTCACTTCCGGTTTCGGGCAGGTAATGGCGGACATGCAAAAGTTCGCGCTGACGTCTATTCCAACGTAGGAAGTGTTATGAACAGCTGATCGGATCGGCAAAGCGTGTTTCTGGAATATTATGTTTTTGTTGCTGCAAGCGCTTTTTATGCAGTTTTTGCAAAGCTATATGTGGAAGGAAACCGTGACCTAGGACAAGCTGATGGCATAAGATGTAAGTACAACTCCTCCGGTTTCATATGCAAAAAAAATTATTGCGCTAGCTTACGTGGTTGCAGAGCTACCGGGATTTAAAAATAGTTACGCAAAACAGAGCGTGCCCTCTCCCACGGGCTCTAAAGGGTTAAATACACCATTAAATAATTAATTAAATGTGTCAATAATTAATTAATTAAATGTGTCAATGATTAATTAAAATGTGAAATACATAAATAATTAATTAGTCTTGTTCTGCATGCGTGTCTTAAAGTCTTTTTCTGCCTGCGTGTCCCAAACTCTTTTTATTGCGTGCGTGTCACAAAGTCTTTGTTGTGCCTGCATGTCACAAAGTCTTTGTTCTGCCTGCGTGTCACAAAGTCTTTTTGCCGCAGGCGTGTCACAAAGTCTTTGTTCTGCCTGCGTGTCACAAAGTCTTTGTTGTGCCTGCGTGTCACAAAGTCTTTGTTCTGCCTGCGTGTCACAAAGTCTTTTTACCGTGCGTGTCACAAAGTCTTTGTTGTGCCTGCGTGTCACAAAGTCTTTGTTCTGCCTTCGTGCCACAAAGTCTTTGTTCTGCCTGCGTGTCACAAAGTCTTTGTTCTACCTGCTTGTCACAAAGTCTTTGTTCTGCCTGCGTGTCACAAAGTCTTTGTTCTGCATGCATGTCACAAAGTCTTTTTCCCGCGCGTGTGTCACAAAGTCTTTGTTCTGCCTGCGTGTCACAAAGTCTTTGTTCTGTCTGCGTGTTACAAAGTCTTTGTTCCACCTGCGTGTCACAAAGTCTTTGTTCTGCCTGCTTGTAACAAAGTCTTTTTCCCGCGCGCATGTCACAAAGTCTTTGTTCTGCCTGCGTGTCACAAAGTCTTTTTCCCGCACGCGTGTCACAAAGTCTTTGTTCTGCCTGCGTGTCACAAAGTCAATTCTATGGAACGCCAGGACTGCCATAATGAATTAATTAACCCTTTAAGACCTACCATAGAACCAAGTCCGCCAGAGCTTATATTATATTTTTACATGGTGTGGTGCCATTTTTGGGAGCATTTCAAGTTGCTATACATCAATACAACAATTATAGCCCACATTTTAATAATATGTATTCATTAAGTGCATAGTAATTACATAAATTGCAAAAAAGTGCAATAAACTACAAAAAAATTGAAAATCGTTTTTGCTTTTTTAACATATATTTCTAGTTAGAGAAATTTAAGAGGCTTATCCCTCAAAACTGTAAATACAAAAAAGTTGCACAAAATAGTTTCCTGCCACAGGAAATTTATTTTGAGTGTCTTCATAGTTTTATTTTTGAAATACACCAATTCTTATATACTGCAGGAAAAACGAAAATAAATATTATACTGCAAATTTGCAAAAAAAGCAGCATATGCATCAAAATAAACTATTTCCAGCAGTGCAATATGAGTCCTAAGCATCCCAGAAAAGACACAGAAAGTCATAAAGTCAAAGATAGCTTTTAAAAACACCAGTATAGGCCCTGAGGCCCTGATGGTAAAAAAAAAACTACATTTCCACGAAAATGACCTCACTTCCGGTTTCGGGCAGGTAATGGCGGACATGCAAAAGTTCGCGCTGACGTCTATTCCAACGTAGGAAGTGTTATGAACAGCTGATCGGATCGGCAAAGCGTGTTTCTGGAATATTATGTTTTTGTTGCTGCAAGCGCTTTTTATGCAGTTTTTGCAAAGCTATATGTGGAAGGAAACCGTGACCTAGGACAAGCTGATGGCATAAGATGTAAGTACAACTCCTCCGGTTTCATATGCAAAAAAAATTATTGCGCTAGCTTACGTGGTTGCAGAGCTACCGGGATTTAAAAATAGTTACGCAAAACAGAGCGTGCCCTCTCCGACGGGCTCTAAAGGGTTAAATACACCATTAAATAATTAATTAAATGTGTCAATAATTAATTAATTAAATGTGTCAATGATTAATTAAAATGTGAAATACATAAATAATTAATTAGTCTTGTTCTGCATGCGTGTCTTAAAGTCTTTTTCTGCCTGCGTTTCACAAAGTCTATTTCTGCCTGCGTGTCACAAAGTCTTGTTCTGCCTGCCTGTCACAAAGTCTTGTTCTGCCTGCGTGTCACAAAGTCTTGTTCTGCCTGTGTGTCACAAAGTCTTTGTTCTATGGAACGCCAGGACTGCCATAATGAATTAATTAAATAAACCATTAAATAATTAATTAAATGTGTCAATAAATAATTAATTTAATGTGTCAATAATTAATTGATTAAATGTGGTAATAATTAATTAATTAAATGTGTCAATAATTAATTAAAATGTGAAATACATAAATAATTAATTAAATGTGTCAATAATTAATTAATTACATGTGTCATAACTATTTATTTAATTAATTAATTCCAATTCGAATTAATTATTGCCACATTTAATTAATTATTTAATGGTGTATTTAATTCATTATGGCAATCCTGGCGTTCCATATATTTCTGCCTGCGTGTCACAAAGTCTTTTTCTGCCTGCGTGTCACAAAGTCTTGTTCTGCCTGCATGTCACAAAGTCTTTTTCCCACACGCGTGTCATAAAGTCTGTTCTGCCTGCGTGTCACAAAGTCTTTTTCCCACGCGCGTGTCATAAAGTCTGTTCTGTCTGCGTGTCACAAAGTCTTGTTCTGCCTGCGTGTCACAAAGTCTTGTTCTGCCTGCGTGTCACAAAGTCTTGTTCTGCCTGCGTGTCACAAAGTCTTGTTCTGCCTGCGTGTCACAAAGTCTTTTTCTGCCTGCGTGTCACAAAGTCTTTTTCTGCCTGCGTGTCACAAAGTCTTGCTCTGCCTGCGTGTCACAAAGTCTTGTTCTGCCTGCGTGTAACAAAGTCTTGTTCTGCCTGCGTGTCACACTGTGTGACTTTTCGTTTTTCCTGCAGTATATAAGAATTGGTGTATTTCAAAAATAAAACTATGAAGACACTCAAAATAAATTTCCTGTTGCAGGAAACTATTTTGTGCAACTTTTTTGTATTTACACTTTTGAGGGATAAGCCTCTTAAATAATTAATAATGACAATAATTAATTAAAATTGGAATTAATTAATTAAATAAACAGTTATGACACATGTAATTAATTAATTATTGACACATTTAAGTAATTAATTATTGACACATCTAATTAATTAATTATTGACACATTTAATTAATTATTTAATGGTGTATTTAATTAATTCATTATGGCAGTCCTGGCGTTCCATAGAATTGACTTTGTGACACGCAGGCAGAAAAAGACTTTGTGACACGCAGCCAGAAAAAGACTTTGTGACAGGCAGGCAGAAATATATGGAACGCCAGGACTGCTATTATGAATTAATTAAATACACCATTAAATAATTACTTAAATGTGCTAACAATTAATTAAAATTGGAATTAATTAATTAAATAAATAGTTATGACACATGTAATTAATTAATTATTGACACATTTATTTAATTATTTATTGACACATTTAATCAATTAATTATTGACACATTTAATCAATTAATTATTGACACATTTAATTAATTATTTAATTAATTCATTATGGCAGTCCTGGCGTTCCATAGAAATAGACTTTGTGACACGCATGCAGAACAAGACTTCGTGACAGGCAGGCAGAACAAGACTTTGTGACACGCACGCGGGAAAAAGACTTTGTGACACGCAGGCAGGACAAAGACTGTGACACGCAGGCAGAACAAGACTTTGTGACATGCAGGCAGAACAAGACTTTGTGACACGCAGGTAGAAAAAGACTTTGTGACACGCATGCAAAACAAGACTTTGTGACAGGCAAGCAGAAAAATATGGAACGCCAGGCCTGCCATAATGAATTAATTAAATACACCATTAAATAATTAATTAAATGTATCAATAATTAATTAATGAAATGTGGCAATAATTAATTAAAATTGGAATTAATTAATTAAATAATTAGTTATGACACATGTAATTAATTAATTATTGACACATTTAATTAATTATTTATGTATTTCACATTTTAATTAATTATTGACACATTTAATTAATTATGTATTTCACATTTTAATTAATTATTGACACATTTAATTAATTAATTATTGACACATTTAATCAATTAATTACTGACACTTTTAATTAATTAATTATTGACACATTTAATTAATTATTTAATGGTGTATTTAATTAATTCATTATTGCAGTCCTGGCGTTCCATAGAAAAAAAAGACTTTGTGACATACAGGCAGAACAAGACTTTGTGACACGCATGCAGAACTAGACTTTGTGACACGCAGGCAGAACAAGACTTTGTGACACGCATGCAGAACTAGACTTTGTGACACGCAGGCAGAACAAGACTTTGTGACAAGCAGGCAGAACAAAGACTTTGTGACACGCACGCGGGAAAAAGACTTTGTGACACGCAGGCAGAACAAAGACTTTGTGACACGCAGGCACAACAAAGACTTTGTGACACGCAGGCAGAACAAAGACTTTGTGAAACGCGTGCGGGAAAAAGACTTTGTGACACGCAGGCAGAACAAAGACTTTGTGACACGCAGGCAGAACAAAGACTTTATGAAACGCAGGCAGAACAAAGACTTTGTGACACGCGTGCGGGAAAAAGACTTTGTGACACGCAGGCAGAACAAAGACTTTGTGACACGCACGGTAAAAAGACTTTGTGACACGCAGGCAGAAAAAGACTTTGTGACACGCAGGCAAAACTAGACTTTGTGACACGCAGTCAGAAAAAGACTTTGTGACACGCAGGCAGAAAAAGACTTTGTGACATGCAGGCAGAAAAATATGGAACGCCAGGACTGCCATAATGAATTAATTAAATGTGTCAATAATTAATTAATTAAATGTGGCAATAATTAATTAAAATTGGAATTAATTAATTAAATAATTAGTTATGACACATGTAATTAATTAATTATTGACACATTTAATTAATTATTTATGTATTTCACATTTTAATTAATTATTGACACATTTAATTAATTAATTATTGACACATTTAATCAATTAATTACTGACACATTTAATTAATTTATTATTGACACATTTAATTAATTATTTAATGGTGTATTTAATTAATTCATTATGGCAGTCCTGGCGTTCCATAGAAATAGACTTTGTGACACGCAGGCAGAACAAGACTTTGTGACACGGAGGCAGAAAAAGACTTTGTGACACGCAGGCAGAAAAAGACTTTGTGACACGCAGGCAGAACAAGACTTTGTGACACGCAGGCAGAAAAAGACTTTGTGACACGCAGGCAGAACAAGACTTTGTGACACGCATGCAGAACTAGACTTTGTGACACGCATGCAGAACAGACTTTATGACACGCGCGTGGGAAAAAGACTTTGTGACACGCAGGCAGAACAGACTTTATGACACGCGTGTGGGAAAAAGTCAAGCACACTAGCTAGTATGAGGGACTGTGAGCCACCAGTATCACGCAGAATGGTCACTTCACGCTTATCCTCGGTCTTACCAGAAAGCGAAACAGTCCCCTTAAAAATGAAGGGCTTAAAACACTCATCCGGGGTCTCAGGGGAGGGGGGCCTATTGACAGGAGGCATAGTTTTCATCAGCCCGACCCCTTTTGGTTTACGTGAAGTTGAGACTGATTGTTTCCGTTTATAAGCTTCACAATCTGCGATCAAGTGGCCAGACTTAAAACAGAAAAAACACTTTCGGTCTGCCTTGGGACGAAACACGAGTACCTCACTCTTTGGGTACTGTGCAACTGGCACCTCGCTAGCCTTCACTGGGGCATCACGCCGGTCATACCTACTAACACTGGTTTTATGGACGAGCGCGAACTCATCAGCCAGCGTCGCAGCCTGCTGTAGCGAGGAAACCTTCTGTTCATTAATATATACTGAGATGCGCTCAGCAATGCAGTTCTTAAATTCCTCTATGAGCATTAGTTCCCGGATCGAAGCCAGGTCAGTGGCTTTGCAGGCCGCACACCACCGATCAAAAAGAACACCTTTTTCCCTGGCAAAATCAAGATAAGACTGACCCTGTCCCCTTTTCAACCCCCAGAAACGCTGCCTATAGGCTTCTGGGACCAGCTCATAAGCCAGCAGGATAGCACTTTTCAGCTTGTCATAGTCCAAGCTGTCCTCAGCTGACAACGAGGAGCAAACTTCTTGAGCCTTACCTGCCAGCTTACATTGGAGCAAAATGGCCCACGAATCCCGTGGCCAGTGCAAGGCCGTGGCTATTCGTTCAAACGACTCGAAGTAGCTGTCGACCTCAGTGTCACGGAACACCGGAACCAGACGACTGTTCTTCCCTACATCAAACGGTGTGTCTGCCTGACGAATGGAGGCAGTCGGAGGAAGGGAAGCCTGCCGGAGTTCCAGCTGTCGCAACTTAACAGCTGTCTCCGCCTCCACCTCCACCTTTCTCAATTCAACCTCCCTGGCTCTCGCAAGCTCTGCGTCTAACCGCCTAAGCTCCAACTCCTTCTTTAGCTGGAACTCTCTCTCACGATCCTCCTTTTCCAACTGGAGACGAGCCAGGCGTACACGGAACTTAGCATCCTGCTTCGAGCCTACACTTGATTCAATGGAGAGAGGTTCAAAGCGAGGCAATGTCATGGGTTTGTCCTCAGGCAGCCCCTGAGCAACAGGTGTAGACACCAATGGCCCAACAGCCTGAGCTGGCACCTGCGGAACAGGCTGAGACGCTACACCATGCTCAAGTGGACTGGCAGACACTGGCAAGGCCACTATCCCTTTCTCCACCAAGCCAGACACAAGAGCAGCTTTCAGCTCAGCCTTACGCAGAGCTGTGGAGACAGAAATGCTATAAAATGATGCCACCTCATGCAAATCCCTCTTCCTACAGGCGTCCAGTTGGACAAGCGAGGGGTTTACCTTAAACACGGCAATATCAAAGGTAGCCATAAAATCTAAAACAAAAACTACCTGAGGCTAACAATAACAACAAAGAAGCACCACCTCCAATACACAAATGAAAAACAGGTGGGAAATGTGTGGCCACAGGTTAACCAATAAATAAAAATACAGCCGACCCTCTCCCCAGACCTACCTACTAAAATCTTAGCCTAGTTAGCTTCTGGAGTGTACCAGGCTCGAGACAACTTTAAAGGCTAAGCATCAAGTGCACAAAGCACCGACAAGCCTACCCCCGACAGGGAACTAATCCCCACCCGGGATTACTCCGAAAACAATAAAGGCAAAATAAAAAATGAGTGCCTGAAGGAGGAGCTTACGCTCAGCTAGACACTCCCCTTTGCTAACTGGAGAGAGAGCGCAGCAGATACCATACAACTAAACAAGCCACCGGCAAACAACTCACTAAAACCCAATTGCTGTTCCTTCCATTCAGATCCCGGACGTTGTGACACGCAGGCAGAACAAAGACTTTGTGACACGCGCGGGAAAAAGACTTTGTGACACGCAGGCAGAACAAAGACTTTGTGACACACGCGTGGGAAAAAAACTTTGTAACACGAAGGCAGAACAAAGACTTTGTGACACGCGCGGGAAAAAGACTTTGTGACACGCAGGCAGAACAAAGACTTTGTGACACGCGCGCGGGAAAAAGACTTTGTGACACGCAGGCATAACAAAGACTTTGTGACGCACGCGTGGGAAAAAAACTTTGTTACAAGCAGGGAGAACAAAGACTTTGTGACACGCAGGCAGAACAAAGACTTTGTGACACACGCGTGGGAAAAAAACTTTGTGACACGAAGGCAGAACAAAGACTTTGTGACGCACGCGTGGGAAAAAAACTTTGTGACACGAAGGCAGAACAAAGACTTTGTGACACGCGCGGGAAAAAGACTTTGTGACACGCAGGCAGAACAAAGACTTTGTGACATGCGCACGGGAAAAAGACTTTTGTTAAAAGCAGGCAGAACAAAGACTTTGTGACACGCAGGCAGAACAAAGACTTTGTGACACGCGTGCGGGAAAAAGACTTTGTGACACGCAGGCAGAACAAAGACTTTGTGACATGCGCGCGGGAAAAAGACTTTGTTACAAGCAGGGAGAAAAAAGACTTTGTGACACGCAGGCAGAACAAAGACTTTGTGACACGCAGGCAGAACAAAGACTTTGTGACACGCAGGCAGAACAAAGACTTTGTGACACGCGCGCGGGAAAAAGACTTTGTGACACGCAGGCACAACAAAAACTTTGTGACACGCGCGAGGGAAAAAGACTTTGTGACACACGCGCGGGAAAACGACTTTGTGACACGCAGGCACAAAAAACACTTTGTGACACGCAGGTAGAACAAAGACTTTGTGACACGCAGGCAGAACAAAGACTTTATGACACGCGTGCGGGAAAAAGACTTTGTGACACGCAGGCAGAACAAAGACTTTGTGACACGCACGGTAAAAAGACTTTGTGACACGCAGGCAGAACAAAGACTTTGTGACACGCAGGCAGAACAAAGACTTTGTGACACGAACGCGGGAAAAAGAGTTTGTGACACGCAGGCAGAACAAAGACTTTGTGACACGCAGGCAGAACAAAGACTTTGTGACACGCAGGCAGAACAAAGACTTTGTGACACGCAGGCAGAACACAGACTTTGTGACACGCAGGCAGAACAAAGACTTTGTGACACGCGTGCGGGAAAAAAACTTTGTGACACGCAGGCAGAACAAAGACTTTGTGACACGCAGGCAGAACAAAGACTTTGTGACATGCGCGGGAAAAATACTTTGTTACACGCAGGCAGAACAAAGACTTTGTGACACGCGCGGGAAAAATACTTTGTGACACGCGTGGGAAAAAAACTTTGTGCCACGCAGGCAGAACAAAGACGTTGTGACACGCAGGCAGAACAAAGACTTTGTAACACGCAGGCACAACAAAGACTTTGTGACACGCAGGCACAACAAAGACTTTGTGACACGCGCGCGGGAAAAAGACTTTGTGACACGAAGGTAGAACAAAGGCTTTGTGACACACAGGCAGAAAAAAGACGTTGTGACACGCGCGCGGGAAAAACACTTTGTGACACGCATACGGGAAAAAGACTTTGTGACACGCAGGCACAACAAAGACTTTGTGACACGCAGGCACAACAAAGACTTTTTGTAAATATCTTGTACTGGTTTTTACACCTTTTCATGTCAAAGTTGGCCTTTGTGCTTTTTCAGTGGTGGAACGTCTCTTTCTTTCACTGAGGTCTGCTTATTGTAAATATCTTGTACTTGTTTTAATGTCAAAGTTGGTCTCTGTGCTTTTTCAGTGGTGGAAAGTCTCTTTCTTGCACTGAGGTCTGCTTATTGTAAATATGTTGTACTTTTTTTTACACCTTTTCATGTCATAGTTGGCCTCTGTGCTTTTTCAGTGTTGTAAAGACTCTTTCTTGCACTGAGGTCTGCTTATTGTAAATATCTTGTACTTGTTTGAACACCTTTTCATGTCAAAGTTGGCCTTTGTGCTTTTTCAGTCGTGGAAAGTATCTTTCTTGCACTGAGGTCTGCTTATTGTAAATATCTTGTAATTATTTTAATGTCAAAGTTGGCCTCTGTGCTTTTTCAGTGGTGGAAAGACTCTTTCTCACACCGAGGTCTGCTTATTGTAAATATCTTGTACTTGTTTTAATGTCAAAGTTGGCCTCTGTGCTTTTTCAGTGGTGGAAAGTCTCTTTCTTGCACTGAGGACTGCTTATTTTAAATATCTTCTACTTGTTTTTACACCCTTTAATGTCAAAGTTGGCCTCTGTACTTTTTCAGTGTTGGATAGTATCTTTCTCACACTGAGGTCTGCTTATTGTAAATATCTTGTACTTCTTTGAACACCTTTTCATGTCAAAGTTGGCCTCTGTGCTTTTTCAGTGGTGGAAAGTCTCTTTCTTTCACTGAGGTCTGCTTATTGTAAATTTCTTGTACTTCTTTTTACACCTTTTCATGTCAAAGTTGGCCTCTGTGCTTTTTCAGTGTTGGAAAGTCTCTTTCTCACACTGAGGTCTGCTTATTGTAAATATCTTGTACTTGTTTTAATGTCAAAGTTGGCCTCTGTGCTTTTTCAGTGGTGGAAAGCCTCTTTCTTGCACTGAGGTATGCTTATTGTAAATATCTTGTACTTGTTTTAATGTCAAAGTTGGCCTCTGTGCTTTTTCAGTGGTGGAAAGTCTCTTTCTTGCACTGAGGTATGCTTATTGTAAATATCTTGTACTTGTTTTAATGTCAAAGTTGGCCTCTGTGCTTTTTCAGTGGTGGAAAGCCTCTTTCTTGCACTGAGGTATGCTTATTGTAAATATCTTGTACTTGTTTTAATGTCAAAGTTGGCCTCTGTGCTTTTTCAGTGGTGGAAAGCCTCTTTCTTGCACTGAGGTATGCTTATTGTAAATATCTTATACTTGTTGTAATGTCAAAGTTGGCCTCTGTGCTTTTTCAGTGGTGGAAAGTCTCTTTCTTGCACTGAGGTCTGCTTATTGTAAATATCTTGTACTTGTTTTTACACCTTTTAATGTCAAAGTTGGCCTCTGTGCTTTTTCAGTGGTGGAAAGACTCTTTCTTGCACTGAGGTCTGCTTGTTGTAAATATCTTGTACTTATTTGAACACCTTTTAATGTCAAAGTTGGCCTCTGTGCTTTTTCAGTGGTGGAAAGACTCTTTCTTGCACTGAGGTCTGCTTATTGTAAATATCTTGTACTTGTTTTTAAACCTTTTCATGTCAAAGTTGGCCTCTGTGCTTTTTCAGTGTTGGAAAGTTTCTTTCTTGCACTGAGGTCTGCTTATTGTAAATATCTTGTACTTGTTTTAATGTCAAAGTTGGCCTCTGTGCTTTTTCAGCGGTGGAAAGACTCTTTCTTGCACTGAGGTCTGCTTATTGTAAATATCTTGTACTTGTTTTAATGTCAAAGTTGGACTCTGTGCTTCTTCAGTGGTGGAAAGTCTCTTTCTTGCACTGAGGTCTGCTTATTGTAAATATCTTGTACTTGTTTTAATGTCAAAGTTGGCCTCTGTGCTTTTTCAGTGGTGGAAAGACTCTTTCTTGCACTGAGGTATGCTTATTGTAAATATCTTGTACTTGTTTTAATGTCAAAGTTGGCCTCTGTGCTTTTTCAGTGGTGGAAAGTGTCTTTCTTGCACTGAGGTCTGCTTATTGTAAATATCTTGTACTTGTTTTTACACCTTTTAATGTCAAAGTTGGCCTCTGTGCTTTTTCAGTGGTGGAAAGACTCTTTCTTGCACTGAGGTCTGCTTATTGTAAATATCTTGTACTTATTTGAACACCTTTTAATGTCAAAGTTGGCCTCTGTGCTTTTTCAGTGGTGGAAAGTTTCTTTCTTGCACTGAGGTCTGCTTATTGTAAATATCTTGTACTTGTTTTTACACCTTTTCATGTCAAAGTTGGCCTCTGTGCTTTTTCAGTGTTGGAAAGTTTCTTTCTTGCACTGAGGTCTGCTTATTGTAAATATCTTGTACTTGTTTTTACACCTTTTCATGTCAAAGTTGGCCTCTGTGCTTTTTCAGTGTTGGAAAGTCTCTTTCTCACACTGAGGTCTGCTTATTGTAAATATCTTGTACTTGTTTGAACACCTTTTCATGTCAAAGTTGGCCTCTGTGCTTTTCAGTGGTGGGAAGCCTCTTTCTTGCACTGAGGTCTGCTTATTGTAAATATCTTGTACTTGTTTTTACACCTTTTAATGTCAAAGTTGGCCTTTGTGCTTTTTCAGTGTTGGAAAGTCTCTTTCTTGCACTGAGGTCTGCTTATTGTAAATATCTTGTACTTCTTTGAAGACCTTTTCATGTCAAAGTGGGCCTCTGTGCTTTTTCAGTGGTGGAAAGTCTCTTTCTTGCACTGAGGTCTGCTTATTGTAAATATGTTGTACTTGTTTTTAAACCTTTTCATGTCAAAGTTGGCCTCTGTGCTTTTTCAGTGTTGGAAAGTATCTTTCTTGCACTGAGGTCTGCTTATTGTAAATATCTTGTACTTGTTTTAATTTCAAAGTTGGCCTCTGTGCTTTTTCAGTGTTGGAAAGTCTCTTTCTTGCACTGAGGTCTGCTTATTGTAAATATCTTGTACTTGTTTTAATTTCAAAGCTGGCCTCTGTGCTTTTTCAGTGTTGGAAAGACTCTTTCTTGCACTGAGGTCTGCTTGTTGTAAATATCTTGTACTTGTTTTAATGTCAAAGTTGGCCTCTGTGCTTTTTCAGTGGTGGAAAGACTCTTTCTCACACCGAGGTCTGCTTATTTTAAATATCTTGTCCTTGTTTTAATGTCAAAGTTGGCCTCTGTGCTTTTTCAGTGTTGGAAAGACTCTTTCTTGCACTGAGGTCTGCTTATTGTAAATATCTTGTACTTGTTTTAATGTCAAAGTTGGCCTCTGTGCTTTTTCAGTGTTGGAAAGTCTCTTTCTTGCACTGAGGTCTGCTCATTGTAAATATCTTGTACTTGTTTTAATTTCAAAGCTGGCCTCTGTGCTTTTTCAGTGGTGGAAAGACTCTTTCTTGCACTGAGGTCTGCTTATTGTAAATATCTTGTACTTGTTTTAATGTCAAAGTTGGCCTCTGTGCTTTTTCAGTGGTGGAAAGACTCTTTCTCACACCGAGGTCTGCTTATTGTAAATATCTTGTACTTATTTTAATTTCAAAGTTGGCCTTTGTGCTTTTTCAGTGGTGGAAAGTCTCTTTCTTGCACTGAGGACTGCTTATTTTAAATATCTTCTACTTGTTTTTACACCTTTTAATGTCAAAGTTGGCCTCTGTGCTTTTTCAGTGTTGGAAAGTCTCTTTCTTGCACTGAGGTCTGCTTATTGTAAATATCTTGTACTTGTTTGAACACCTTTTCATGTCAAAGTTGGCCTCTGTGCTTTTCAGTGGTGGGAAGTCTCTTTCTTGCACTGAGGTCTGCTTATTGTAAATATCTTGTACTTGTTTTAATGTCAAAGTTGGCCTTTGTGCTTTTTCAGTGGTGGAAAGACTCTTTCTTGCACTGAGGTCTGCTTATTGTAAATATCTTGTACTTATTTTAATGTCAAAGTTGGCCTTTGTGCTTTTTCAGTGGTGGAAAGACTCTTTCTTGCACTGAGGTCTGCTTATTGTAAATATCTTGTACTTGTTTTTACACCTTTTCATGTCAAAGTTGGCCTTTGTGCTATTTCAGTGTTGGAAAGACTCTTTCTTGCACTGAGGTCTGCTTATTGTAAATATCTTGTACTTGTTTTTACACCTTTTCATGTCAAAGTTGGCCTCTGTGCTTTTTCAGTGGTGGAAAGTCTCTTTCTTGCACTGAAGTCTGGTTGTTTTAAATAGCTTGTACTTGTTTTTACACCTTTTCATGTCAAAGTTGGCCTCTGTGCTTTTTCAGTGTTGGAAAGTATCTTTCTTGCACTGAGGTCTGCTTATTGTAAATATCTTGTACTTGTTTTTACACCTTTTCATGTCAAAGTTGGCCTCTGTGCTTTTTCAGTGGTGGAAAGACTCTTTCTTGCACTGAGGTCTGCTTATTGTAAATATCTTGTACTTGTTTTTACACCTTTTCATGTCAAAGTTGGCCTCTGTGCTTTTTCAGTGGTGGAAAGACTCTTTCTTGCACTGAGGTCTGCTTATTGTAAATATCTTGTACTTGTTTTAATGTCAAAGTTGGCCTCTGTGCTTTTTCAGTGTTGGAAAGTCTCTTTCTTGCACTGAGGTCTGCTTATTGTAAATATCTTGTACTTGTTTTAATTTCAAAGCTGGCCTCTGTGCTTTTTCAGTGGTGGAAAGCCTCTTTCTTGCACTGAGGTCTGCTTATTGTAAATACCTTGTACTTGTTTTAATTTCAAAGCTGGCCTCTGTGCTTTTTCAGTGGTGGAAAGTCTCTTTCTTGCACTGAGGTCTGCTTATTGTAAATATCTTCTACTTGTTTTTACACCTTTTCATGTCAAAGTTGGCCTCTGTGCTTTTTCAGTGTTGGAAAGACTCTTTCTTGCACTGAGGTCTGCTTATTGTAAATATCTTGTACTTGTTTTTACACCTTTTCATGTCAAAGTTGGCCTTTGTGCTATTTCAGTGTTGGAAAGACTCTTTCTTGCACTGAGGTCTGCTTATTGTAAATATCTTGTACTTCTTTGAACACCTTTTCATGTCAAAGTTGGCCTCTGTGCTTTTTCAGTGGTGGAAAGTCTCTTTCTTTCACTGAGGTCTGCTTATTGTAAATACCTTGTACTTCTTTTTACACCTTTTCATGTCAAAGTTGGCCTCTGTGCTTTTTCAGTGTTGGAAAGTCTCTTTCTCACACTGAGGTCTGCTTATTGTAAATATCTTGTACTTCTTTTTACACCTTTTCATGTCAAAGTTGGCCTCTGTGCTTTTTAAGTGTTTGAAAGACTCTTTCTTGCACTGAGGTCTGCTTATTGTAAATACCTTGTACTTGTTTTTGCACCTTTTCATGTCAAAGTTGGCCTTTGTGCTTTTTCAGTGTTGAAAAGACTCTTTCTCACACTGAGGTCTGCTTATTGTAAATACCTTGTACTTGTTTTTGCACCTTTTCATGTCAAAGTTGGCCTTTGTGCTTTTTCAGTGTTGGAAAGACTCTTTCTCACACTGAGGTCTGCTTATTGTAAATTTCTTGTACTTGTTTTTACACCTTTTCATGTCAAAGTTGGCCTCTGTGCTTTTTCAGTGTTGGAAAGACTCTTTCTTGCACTGAGGTCTGCTTATTGTAAATATCTTGTACTTGTTTTAATGTCAAAGTTGGCCTCTGTGCTTTTTAAGTGTTTGAAAGACTCTTTCTTGCACTGAGGTCTGCTTATTGTAAATACCTTGTACTTGTTTTTGCACCTTTTCATGTCAAAGTTGGCCTTTGTGCTTTTTCAGTGTTGAAAAGACTCTTTCTCACACTGAGGTCTGCTTATTGTAAATATCTTGTACTTGTTTTTACACCTTTTCATGTCAAAGTTGGCCTCTGTGCTTTTTCAGTGGTGGAAAGTCTCTTTCTTGCACTGAAGTCTGGTTGTTTTAAATAGCTTGTACTTGTTTTTACAGCTTTTCATGTCAAAGTTGGCCTCTGTGCTTTTTCAGTGTTGGAAAGTATCTTTCTTGCACTGAGGTCTGCTTATTGTAAATATCTTGTACTTGTTTTTACACCTTTTAATGTCAAAGTTGGCCTCTGTGCTTTTTAAGTGTTTGAAAGACTCTTTCTTGCACTGAGGTCTGCTTATTGTAAATACCTTGTACTTGTTTTTGCACCTTTTCATGTCAAAGTTGGCCTTTGTGCTTTTTCAGTGTTGGAAAGACTCTTTCTCACACTGAGGTCTGCTTATTGTAAATATCTTGTACTTGTTTTTACACCTTTTCATGTCAAAGTTGGCCTCTGTGCTTTTTCAGTGTTGGAAAGACTCTTTCTTGCACTGAGGTCTGCTTATTGTAAATATCTTGTACTTGTTTTAATGTCAAAGTTGGCCTCTGTGCTTTTTAAGTGTTTGAAAGACTCTTTCTTGCACTGAGGTCTGCTTATTGTAAATACCTTGTACTTGTTTTTGCACCTTTTCATGTCAAAGTTGGCCTTTGTGCTTTTTCAGTGTTGAAAAGACTCTTTCTCACACTGAGGTCTGCTTATTGTAAATATCTTGTACTTGTTTTAATGTCAAAGTTGGCCTCTGTGCTTTTTAAGTGTTTGAAAGACTCTTTCTCACACTGAGGTCTGCTTATTGTAAATATCTTGTACTTGTTTGAACACCTTTTCATGTCAAAGTTGGCCTCTGTGCTTTTTAAGTGTTTGAAAGACTCTTTCTTGCACTGAGGTCTGCTTATTGTAAATACCTTGTACTTGTTTTTGCACCTTTTCATGTCAAAGTTGGCCTTTGTGCTTTTTCAGTGTTGAAAAGACTCTTTCTCACACTGAGGTCTGCTTATTGTAAATATCTTGTACTTGTTTTAATGTCAAAGTTGGCCTCTGTGCTTTTTAAGTGTTTGAAAGACTCTTTCTTGCACTGAGGTCTGCTTATTGTAAATACCTTGTACTTGTTTTTGCACCTTTTCATGTCAAAGTTGGCCTTTGTGCTTTTTCAGTGTTGAAAAGACTCTTTCTCACACTGAGGTCTGCTTATTGTAAATATCTTGTACTTGTTTGAACACCTTTTCATGTCAAAGTTGTCCTTTGTGCTCTTTCATTTTTGGAAAGACTCTTTCTCACACTGAGGTCTGCTTATTGTAAATATCTTGTACTTGTTTGAACACCTTTTCATGTCAAAGTTGGCCTCTGTGCTTTTTCAGTGGTGGAAAGTCTCTTTCTTGCACTGAGGTCTGCTTATTGTAAATATCTTGTACTTATTTGAACACCTTTTAATGTCAAAGTTGGCCTCTGTGCTTTTTCAGTGGTGGAAAGTCTCTTTCTTGCACTGAAGTCTGGTTGTTTTAAATAGCTTGTACTTGTTTTTACACCTTTTCATGTCAAAGTTGGCCTCTGTGCTTTTTCAGTGTTGGAAAGTATCTTTCTTGCACTGAGGTCTGCTTATTGTAAATATCTTGTACTTGTTTTTACACCTTTTAATGTCAAAGTTGGCCTCTGTGCTTTTTCAGTGTTGGAAAGACTCTTTCTTGCACTGAGGTCTGCTTATTGTAAATATCTTGTACTTGTTTTTACACCTTTTCATGTCAAAGTTGGCCTCTGTGCTTTTTCAGTGTTGGAAAGACCCTTTCTTACACTGAGATCTGCTTATTGTAAATATCTTGTACTTGTTTTAATGTCAAAGTTGGCCTCTGTGCTTTTTCAGTGGTGGAAAGACTCTTTCTTGCACTGAGCTCTGCTTATTGTAAATATCTTGTACTTGTTTTTGCACCTTTTCATGTCAAAGTTGGCCTTTGTGCTTTTTCAGTGTTGAAAAGACTCTTTCTCACACTGAGGTCTGCTTATTGTAAATATCTTGTACTTGTTTTAATGTCAAAGTTGGCCTCTGTGCTATTTCAGTGTTGGAAAGTCTCTTTCTTGCACTGAGGTCTGCTTATTGTAAATATCTTGTACTTGTTTGAACACCTTTTCATGTCAAAGTTGGCCTCTGTGCTTTTTCAGAGTTGGAAAGTCTCTTTCTTGCACTGAGGTCTGCTTATTGTAAATATCTTGTACTTGTTTTAATGTCAAAGTTGCTCTCTGTGCTTTTTCAGTGGTGGAAAGTCTCTTTCTTGCACTGAGGTCTGCTTATTGTAAATATCTTGTACTTGTTTTTACACCTTTTCATGTCAAAGTTGGCCTCTGTGCTTTTTCAGTGGTGGAAAGACTCTTTCTTGCACTGAGGTCTGCTTATTGTAAATATCTTGTACTTCTTTTTACACCTTTTAATGTCAAAGTTGGCCTCTGTGCTCTTTCAGTGTTGGAAAGACTCTTTCTTGCACTGAGGTCTGCTTATTGTAAATATCTTGTCCTTGTTTTAATGTCAAAGTTGGCCTTTGTGCTTTTTCAGTGTTGGAAAGACTGTTTCTTGCACTGAGGTCTGCTTATTGTAAATATCTTGTAATTATTTGAACACCTTTTAATGTCAAATTTGGCCTCTGTGCTTTTTCAGTGTTGGAAAGACTCTTTCTTGCACTGAGGTCTGCTTATTGTAAATATCTTGTCCTTGTTTTAATGTCAAAGTTGGCCTTTGTGCTTTTTCAGTGTTGGAAAGACTCTTTCTTGCACTGAGGTCTGCTTATTGTAAATATCTTGTAATTATTTGAACACCTTTTAATGTCAAATTTGGCCTCTGTGCTTTTTCAGTGTTGGAAAGACTCTTTCTTGCACTGAGGTCTGCTTATTGTAAATATCTTGTACTTATTTGAACACCTTTTAATGTCAAAGTTGGCCTTTGTGCTTTTTCAGTGTTGGAAAGACCCTTTCTTGCACTGAGGTCTGCTTATTGTAAATATCTTGTACTTATTTGAACACCTTTTAATGTCAAAGTTGGCCTCTGTGCTTTTTCAGTGGTGGAAAGACACTTTCTTGCACTGAGGTCTGCTTATTGTAAATATCTTGTACTTGTTTTTACACCTTTTAATGTCAAAGTTGGCCTTTGTGCTTTTTCAGTGTTGTAAAGACTCTTTCTTGCACTGAGGTCTGCTTATTGTAAATATCTTGTACTTGTTTTAATGTCAAAGTTGGCCTTTGTGCTTTTTCAGTGTTGTAAAGACTCTTTCTTGCACTGAGGTCTGCTTATTGTAAATATCTTGTACTTGTTTGAACACCTTTTCATGTAAAATTTGGCCTCTGTGCTTTTTCAGTGTTGGAAAGACCCTTTCTTGCACTGAGGTCTGCTTATTGTAAATATCTTGTACTTATTTGAACACCTTTTAATGTCAAAGTTGGCCTCTGTGCTTTTTCAGTGGTGGAAAGAATCTTTCTTGCACTGAGGTTTGCTTATTGTAAATATCTTGTACTTGTTTTTACACCTTTTAATGTCAAAGTTGGCCTTTGTGCTTTTTCAGTGTTGGAAAGTCTCTTTCTTGCACTGAGGTCTGCTTATTGTAAATATCTTCTACTTGTTTTAATGTCAAAGTTGGCCTTTGTGCTTTTTCAGTGTTGTAAAGACTCTTTCTTGCACTGAGGTCTGCTTATTGTAAATATCTTGTACTTGTTTGAACACCTTTTCATGTCAAAGTTGGCTTTTGTGCTTTTTCAGTGGTGGAAAGTCTCTTTCTTGCACTGAGGTCTGCTTATTGTAAATATCTTGTACTTGTTTTAATGTCAAAGTTGGCCTTTGTGCTTTTTCAGTGTTGTAAAGACTCTTTCTTGCACTGAGGTCTGCTTATTGTAAATATCTTGTACTTGTTTTAATGTCAAAGTTGGCGTTTGTGCTTTTTCAGTGTTGTAAAGACTCTTTCTTGCACTGAGGTCTGCTTATTGTAAATATCTTGTACTTGTTTTTACACCTTTTCATGTCAAAGTTGGCTTTTGTGCTTTTTCAGTGGTGGAAAGTCTCTTTCTTGCACTGAGGTCTGCTTATTGTAAATATCTTGTACTTGTTTTAATGTCAAAGTTGGCCTTTGTGCTTTTTCAGTGTTTTAAAGACTCTTTCTTGCACTGAGGTCTGCTTATTGTAAATATCTTGTACTTGTTTGAACACCTTTTCATGTCAAAGTTGGCTTTTGTGCTTTTTCAGTGGTGGAAAGTCTCTTTCTTGCACTGACGTCTGCTTATTGTAAATATCTTGTACTTGTTTTAATGTGAAAGTTGGCTTTTGTGCTTTTTCAGTGGTGGAAAGTCTCTTTCTTGCACTGAGGTCTGCTTATTGTAAATATCTTGTACTTGTTTTTACACCTTTTAATGTCAAAGTTGGCTTTTGTGCTTTTTCAGTGTTGTAAAGACTCTTTCTTGCACTGAGGTCTGCTTATTGTAAATATCTTGTACTTGTTTTTACACCTTTTAATATCAAAGTTGGCTTTTGTGCTTTTTCAGTGTTGTAAAGACTCTTTCTTGCACTGAGGTCTGCTTATTGTAAATATCTTGTACTTGTTTGAACACCTTTTCATGTCAAAGTTGGCTTTTGTGCTTTTTCAGTGGTGGAAAGACTCTTTCTTGCACTGAGGTCTGCTTATTGTAAATATCTTGTACTTGTTTTAATGTCAAAGTTGGCGTTTGTGCTTTTTCAGTGTTGTAAAGACTCTTTCTTGCACTGACGTCTGCTTATTGTAAATATCTTGTACTTGTTTTTACACCTTTTCATGTCAAAGTTGGCTTTTGTGCTTTTTCAGTGGTGGAAAGTCTCTTTCTTGCACTGAGGTCTGCTTATTGTAAATATCTTGTACTTGTTTTAATGTCAAAGTTGGCCTTTGTGCTTTTTCAGTGTTTTAAAGACTCTTTCTTGCACTGAGGTCTGCTTATTGTAAATATCTTGTACTTGTTTGAACACCTTTTCATGTCAAAGTTGGCTTTTGTGCTTTTTCAGTGGTGGAAAGTCTCTTTCTTGCACTGACGTCTGCTTATTGTAAATATCTTGTACTTGTTTTAATGTCAAAGTTGGCTTTTGTGCTTTTTCAGTGGTGGAAAGTCTCTTTCTTGCACTGAGGTCTGCTTATTGTAAATATCTTGTCCTTCTTTTAATGTCAAAGTTGGACTCTGTGCTTCTTCAGTGGTCGAAAGTCTCTTTCTTGCACTGAGGTCTGCTTATTGTAAATATCTTCTACTTGTTTTAATGTCAAAGTTGGCCTCTGTGCTTTTTCAGTGGTGGAAAGTCTCTTTCTTGCACTGAGGTCTGCTTATTGTAAATATCTTGTACTTGTTTGAACACCTTTTCATGTCAAAGTTGGCCTCTGTGCTATTTCAGTGTTGTAAAGACTCTTTCTTGCACTGAGGTCTGCTTATTGTAAATATCTTGTACTTGTTTTTACACCTTATCATGTCAAAGTTGGCCTTTGTGCTTTTTCAGTTTTGGAAAGTCTATTTCTTGCACTGACGTCTGCTTATTGTAAATATCTTGTACTTATTTGAACACCTTTTAATGTCAAAGTTGGCCTCTGTGCTTTTTCAGTGGTGGAAAGATTCTTTCTTGCACTGAGGTCTGCTTATTGTAAATATCTTGTACTTGTTTTTACACCTTTTCATGTCAAAGTTGGCCTTTGTGCTTTTTCAGTGTTGGAAAGTCTCTTTCTTGCACTGAGGTCTGCTTATTATAAATATCTTGTACTTGTTTGAACACCTTTTAATGTCAAAGTTGGCCTCTGTGCTTTTTCAGTGGTGGAAAGACTCTTTCTTGCACTGAGGTCTGCTTATTGTAAATATCTTCTACTTGTTTTAATGTCAAAGTTGGCCTCTGTGCTTTTTCAGTGGTGGAAAGTCTCTTTCTTGCACTGAGGTCTGCTTATTGTAAATATCTTGTACTTGTTTGAACACCTTTTCATGTCAAAGTTGGCCTCTGTGCTATTTCAGTGTTGTAAAGACTCTTTCTTGCACTGAGGTCTGCTTATTGTAAATATCTTGTACTTGTTTTTACACCTTATCATGTCAAAGTTGGCCTTTGTGCTTTTTCAGTTTTGGAAAGTCTATTTCTTGCACTGACGTCTGCTTATTGTAAATATCTTGTACTTATTTGAACACCTTTTAATGTCAAAGTTGGCCTCTGTGCTTTTTCAGTGGTGGAAAGATTCTTTCTTGCACTGAGGTCTGCTTATTGTAAATATCTTGTACTTGTTTTTACACCTTTTCATGTCAAAGTTGGCCTTTGTGCTTTTTCAGTGTTGGAAAGTCTCTTTCTTGCACTGAGGTCTGCTTATTATAAATATCTTGTACTTGTTTGAACACCTTTTAATGTCAAAGTTGGCCTCTGTGCTTTTTCAGTGGTGGAAAGACTCTTTCTTGCACTGAGGTCTGCTTATTGTAAATATCTTGTACTTGTTTTAATGTCAAAGTTGGCCTCTGTGCTTTTTCAGTGTTGGAAAGTCTCTTTCTTGCACTGAGGTCTGCTTATTGTAAATATCTTGTACTTGTTTTAATGTCAAAGTTGGCCTCTGTGCTTTTTCAGTGGTGGAAAGTCTCTTTCTTGCACTGAGGTCTGCTTCTTGTAAATATCTTGTACTTGTTTTAATGTCAAAGTTGGCCTCTGTGCTTTTTCAGTGGTGGAAAGTCTCTTTCTTGCACTGAGGTCTGCTTATTGTAAATATCTTGTACTTGTTTTAACACCTTTTCATATCAAAGTTGGCCTTTGTGCTTTTTAAGTGTTGTGAAGACTCTTTCTTGCACTGAGGTCTGCTTATTGTAAATATCTTGTACTTGTTTGAACACCTTTTCATGTCAAAGTTGGCCTCAATGCTTTTTCAGTGTTGTAAAGACTCTTTCTTGCACTGAGGTCTGCTTATTGTAAATATCTTGTACTTGTTTGAACACCTTTTCATGTCAAAGTTGGCCTCTGTGCTTTTTCAGTGTTGTGAAGACTCTTTCTTGCACTGAGGTCTGCTTATTGTAAATATCTTGTACTTGTTTGAACACCTTTTCATGTCAAAGTTGGCCTCTGTGCTTTTTCAGTGTTGTAAAGACTCTTTCTTGCACTGAGGTCTGCTTATTGTAAATATCTTGTACTTCTTTTAATGTCAAAGTTGGCCTCTGTGCTTTTTCAGGGGTGGAAAGTCTCTTTCTTGCACTGAAGTCTGCTTATTTTAAATATCTTGTACTTGTTTGAACACCTTTTCATGTCAAAGTTGGCCTCTGTGCTTTTTCAGGGGTGGAAGTCTCTTTCTTGCACTGAGGTCTGCTTATTGTAAATATCTTGTACTTGTTTTTACACCTTTTCATGTCAAAGTTGGCCTCTGTGCTTTTTCAGTGTTGAAAAGTATCTTTCTTGCACTGAGGTCTGCTTATTGTAAATATCTTGTACTTATTTTTACACCTTTTAATGTCAAAGTTGGCCTCAATGCTTTTTCAGTGTTGTAAAGACTCTTTCTTGCACTGAGGTCTGCTTATTGTAAATATCTTGTACTTGTTTGAACACCTTTTCATATCAAAGTTGGCCTTTGTGCTTTTTCAGTGTTGTGAAGACTCTTTCTTGCACTGAGGTCTGCTTATTGTAAATATCTTGTACTTGTTTGAACACCTTTTCATGTCAAAGTTGGCCTCTGTGCTTTTTCAGTGTTGTAAAGACTCTTTCTTGCACTGAGGTCTGCTTATTGTAAATATCTTGTACTTGTTTTAATGTCAAAGTTGGCCTCTGTGCTTTTTCAGTGGTGGAAAGTCTCTTTCTTGCACTGAGGTCTGCTTCTTGTAAATATCTTGTACTTGTTTTAATGTCAAAGTTGGCCTCTGTGCTTTTTCAGTGGTGGAAAGTCTCTTTCTTGCACTGAGGTCTGCTTATTGTAAATATCTTGTACTTGTTTGAACACCTTTTCATGTCAAAGTTGGCCTTTGTGCTTTTTCAGTGGTGGAAAGTCTCTTTCTTGCACTGAGGTCTGCTTATTGTAAATATCTTGTACTTGTTTTAACACCTTTTCATATCAAAGTTGGCCTTTGTGCTTTTTAAGTGTTGTGAAGACTCTTTCTTGCACTGAGGTCTGCTTATTGTAAATATCTTGTACTTGTTTGAACACCTTTTCATGTCAAAGTTGGCCTCAATGCTTTTTCAGTGTTGTAAAGACTCTTTCTTGCACTGAGGTCTGCTTATTGTAAATATCTTGTACTTGTTTGAACACCTTTTCATGTCAAAGTTGGCCTCTGTGCTTTTTCAGTGTTGTGAAGACTCTTTCTTGCACTGAGGTCTGCTTATTGTAAATATCTTGTACTTGTTTGAACACCTTTTCATGTCAAAGTTGGCCTCTGTGCTTTTTCAGTGTTGTAAAGACTCTTTCTTGCACTGAGGTCTGCTTATTGTAAATATCTTGTACTTCTTTTAATGTCAAAGTTGGCCTCTGTGCTTTTTCAGGGGTGGAAAGTCTCTTTCTTGCACTGAAGTCTGCTTATTTTAAATATCTTGTACTTGTTTGAACACCTTTTCATGTCAAAGTTGGCCTCTGTGCTTTTTCAGGGGTGGAAGTCTCTTTCTTGCACTGAGGTCTGCTTATTGTAAATATCTTGTACTTGTTTTTACACCTTTTCATGTCAAAGTTGGCCTCTGTGCTTTTTCAGTGTTGAAAAGTATCTTTCTTGCACTGAGGTCTGCTTATTGTAAATATCTTGTACTTATTTTTACACCTTTTAATGTCAAAGTTGGCCTCAATGCTTTTTCAGTGTTGTAAAGACTCTTTCTTGCACTGAGGTCTGCTTATTGTAAATATCTTGTACTTGTTTGAACACCTTTTCATATCAAAGTTGGCCTTTGTGCTTTTTCAGTGTTGTGAAGACTCTTTCTTGCACTGAGGTCTGCTTATTGTAAATATCTTGTACTTGTTTGAACACCTTTTCATGTCAAAGTTGGCCTCTGTGCTTTTTCAGTGTTGTAAAGACTCTTTCTTGCACTGAGGTCTGCTTATTGTAAATATCTTGTACTTGTTTGAACACCTTTTCATATCAAAGTTGGCCTTTGTGCTTTTTCAGTGTTGTGAAGACTCTTTCTTGCACTGAGGTCTGCTTATTGTAAATATCTTATACTTGTTTGAACACCTTTTCATGTCAAAGTTGGCCTCTGTGCTTTTTCAGTGTTGTGAAGACTCTTTCTTGCACTGAGGTCTGCTTATTGTAAATATCTTATACTTGTTTGAACACCTTTTCATGTCAAAGTTGGCCTCTGTGCTTTTTCAGTGTTGTGAAGACTCTTTCTTGCACTGAGGTCTGCTTATTGTAAATATCTTATACTTGTTTGAACACCTTTTCATGTCAAAGTTGGCCTCTGTGCTTTTTCAGTGGTGGAAAGACTCTTTCTTGCACTGAGGTCTGCTTATTGTAAATATCTTGTACTTGTTTTTACACCTTTTAATGTCAAAGTTGGCCTCTGTGCTTTTTCAGTGGTGGAAAGTCTCTTTCTTGCACTGAGGTCTACTTATTGTAAATATCTTGTACTTGTTTTAATGTCAAAGTTGGCCTCTGTGCTTTTTTAGTGGTGGAAAGACTCTTTCTTGCACTGAGGTCTGCTTATTGTAAATATATTGTACTTGCTTGAACACCTTTTCATGTCAAAGTTGGCCTTTGTGCTTTTCAGTGGTGGAAAGTCTCTTTCTTGCACTGAGGTCTGCTTATTATAAATATCTTGTACTTGTTTGAACACCTTTTCATGTCAAAGTTGGCCTCTGTGCTTTTTCAGTGTTGGAAAGTCTCTTTCTTGCACTGAGGTCTGCTTATTATAAATATCTTGTACTTGTTTTTACACCTTTTCATGTCAAAGTTGGCCTCTGTGCTTTTTCAGTGTTGGAAAGACCCTTTCTTGCACTGAGGTCTGCTTATTGTAAATATCTTGTACTTATTTGAACACCTTTTCATGTCAAAGTTGGCCTTTGTGCTTTTTCAGTGTTGGAAAGTCTCTTTCTTGCACTGAGGTCTGCTTATTATAAATATCTTGTACTTGTTTGAACACCTTTTCATGTCAAAGTTGGCCTCTGTGCTTTTTCAGTGTTGGAAAGACCCTTTCTTGCACTGAGGTCTGCTTATTGTAAATATCTTGTACTTATTTGAACACCTTTTAATGTCAAAGTTGGCCTCTGTGCTTTTTCAGTGGTGGAAAGACTCTTTCTTGCACTGAGGTCTGCTTATTGTAAATATCTTGTACTTATTTGAACACCTTTTAATGTCAAAGTTGGCCTCTGTGCTTTTTCAGTGGTGGAAAGACACTTTCTTGCACTGAGGTCTGCTTATTGTAAATATCTTGTACTTATTTGTACACCTTTTAATGTCAAAGTTGGCCTTTGTGCTTTTCAGTGGTGGAAAGTCTCTTTCTTGCACTGAGGTCTGCTTATTGTAAATATCTTGTACTTGCTTGAACACCTTTTCATGTCAAAGTTGGCCTTTGTGCTTTTCAGTGGTGGAAAGTCTCTTTCTTGCACTGAGGTCTGCTTATTGTAAATATCTTGTACTTGTTTGAACACCTTTTCATATCAAAGTTGGCCTTTGTGCTTTTTCAGTGTTTTGAAGACTCTTTCTTGCACTGAGGTCTGCTTATTGTAAATATCTTGTACTTGTTTTTACACCTTTTAATGTCAAAGTTGGCCTCTGTGCTTTTTCAGTGGTGGAAAGTCTCTTTCTTGCACTGAGGTCTACTTATTGTAAATATCTTGTACTTGTTTTAATGTCAAAGTTGGCCTCTGTGCTTTTTCAGTGGTGGAAAGTCTCTTTCTTGCACTGAGGTCTACTTATTGTAAATATCTTGTACTTGTTTTAATGTCAAAGTTGGCCTCTGTGCTTTTTCAGTGGTGGAAAGACTCTTTCTCACACTGAGGTCTGCTTATTGTAAATATCTTGTACTTGTTTGAACACCTTTTCATGTCAAAGTTGGCCTCTGTGCTTTTTCAGTGGTGGAAAGTCTCTTTCTTGCACTGAAGTCTGCTTATTTTAAATATCTTGTACTTGTTTGAACACCTTTTCATATCAAAGTTGGCCTTTGTGCTTTTTCAGTGGTGGAAAGACTCTTTCTTGCACTGAGGTCTGCTTATTGTTAATATCTTGTACTTATTTTAATGTCAAAGTTGGCCTCTGTGCTTTTTCAGGGGTGGAAAGTCTCTTTCTTGCACTGAAGTCTGCTTATTTTAAATATCTTGTACTTGTTTGAACACCTTTTCATATCAAAGTTGGCCTTTGTGCTTTTTCAGTGGTGGAAAGACTCTTTCTTGCACTGAGGTCTGCTTATTGTAAATATCTTATCCTTTTTTGAACACCTTTTCATGTCAAAGTTGGCCTCTGTGCTTTTTCAGTGGTGGAAAGACTCTTTCTTGCACTGAGGTCTGCTTATTGTAAATATCTTGTACTTGTTTTTACACCTTTTAATGTCAAAGTTGGCCTCTGTGCTTTTTCAGTGGTGGAAAGTCTCTTTCTTGCACTGAGGTCTGCTTATTGTAAATATCTTGTGCTTATTTTAATGTCAAAGTTGGCCTCTGTGCTTTTTCAGTGGTGGAAAGACTCTTTCTTGCACTGAGGTCTGCTTATTGTAAATATCTTGTACTTGTTTTTACACCTTTTAATGTCAAAGTTGGCCTCTGTGCTTTTTCAGTGGTGGAAAGACTCTTTCTTGCACTGAGGTCTGCTTATTGTAAATATCTTGTACTTGTTTTTACACCTTTTAATGTCAAAGTTGGCCTCTGTGCTTTTTCAGTGGTGGAAAGTCTCTTTCTTGCACTGAAGTCTGCTTATTTTAAATATCTTGTACTTGTTTGAACACCTTTTCATATCAAAGTTGGCCTTTGTGCTTTTTCAGTGGTGGAAAGACTCTTTCTTGCACTGAGGTCTGCTTATTGTTAATATCTTGTACTTATTTTAATGTCAAAGTTGGCCTCTGTGCTTTTTCAGGGGTGGAAAGTCTCTTTCTTGCACTGAAGTCTGCTTATTTTAAATATCTTGTACTTGTTTGAACACCTTTTCATATCAAAGTTGGCCTTTGTGCTTTTTCAGTGGTGGAAAGACTCTTTCTTGCACTGAGGTCTGCTTATTGTAAATATCTTATCCTTTTTTGAACACCTTTTCATGTCAAAGTTGGCCTCTGTGCTTTTTCAGTGGTGGAAAGACTCTTTCTTGCACTGAGGTCTGCTTATTGTAAATATCTTGTACTTGTTTTTACACCTTTTAATGTCAAAGTTGGCCTCTGTGCTTTTTCAGTGGTGGAAAGTCTCTTTCTTGCACTGAGGTCTGCTTATTGTAAATATCTTGTGCTTATTTTAATGTCAAAGTTGGCCTCTGTGCTTTTTCAGTGGTGGAAAGACTCTTTCTTGCACTGAGGTCTGCTTATTGTAAATATCTTGTACTTGTTTTTACACCTTTTAATGTCAAAGTTGGCCTCTGTGCTTTTTCAGTGGTGGAAAGACTCTTTCTTGCACTGAGGTCTGCTTATTGTAAATATCTTGTACTTATTTTTACACCTTTTAATGTCAAAGTTGGCCTCAATGCTTTTTCAGTGTTGTAAAGACTCTTTCTTGCACTGAGGTCTGCTTATTGTAAATATCTTGTACTTGTTTGAACACCTTTTCATATCAAAGTTGGCCTTTGTGCTTTTTCAGTGTTGTGAAGACTCTTTCTTGCACTGAGGTCTGCTTATTGTAAATATCTTATACTTGTTTGAACACCTTTTCATGTCAAAGTTGGCCTCTGTGCTTTTTCAGTGTTGTGAAGACTCTTTCTTGCACTGAGGTCTGCTTATTGTAAATATCTTATACTTGTTTGAACACCTTTTCATGTCAAAGTTGGCCTCTGTGCTTTTTCAGTGTTGTGAAGACTCTTTCTTGCACTGAGGTCTGCTTATTGTAAATATCTTGTACTTGTTTTTACACCTTTTAATGTCAAAGTTGGCCTCTGTGCTTTTTCAGTGGTGGAAAGTCTCTTTCTTGCACTGAGGTCTACTTATTGTAAATATCTTGTACTTGTTTTAATGTCAAAGTTGGCCTCTGTGCTTTTTCAGTGGTGGAAAGACTCTTTCTTGCACTGAGGTCTGCTTATTGTAAATATCTTGTACTTGTTTGAACACCTTTTCATATCAAAGTTGGCCTCTGTGCTTTTTCAGTGTTGTAAAGACTCTTTCTTGCACTGAGGTCTGCTTATTGTAAATATCTTGTACTTGTTTTAATGTCAAAGTTGGCCTCTGTGCTTTTTCAGTGGTGGAAAGACTCTTTCTTGCACTGAGGTCTGCTTATTGTAAATATCTTGTACTTGTTTTTACACCTTTTAATGTCAAAGTTGGCCTCTGTGCTTTTTCAGTGGTGGAAAGTCTCTTTCTTGCACTGAGGTCTGCTTATTGTAAATATCTTGTACTTATTTTAATGTCAAAGTTGGCCTCTGTGCTTTTTCAGGGGTGGAAAGTCTCTTTCTTGCACTGAAGTCTGCTTATTTTAAATATCTTGTACTTGTTTGAACACCTTTTCATATCAAAGTTGGCCTTTGTGCTTTTTCAGTGGTGGAAAGTCTCTTTCTTGCACTGAGGTCTGCTTATTGTAAATATCTTGTACTTGTTTTTACACCTTTTCATGTCAAAGTTGGCCTCTGTGCTTTTTCAGTGTTGAAAAGTATCTTTCTTGCACTGAGGTCTGCTTATTGTAAATATCTTGTACTTATTTTTACACCTTTTAATGTCAAAGTTGGCCTCAATGCTTTTTCAGTGTTGTAAAGACTCTTTCTTGCACTGAGGTCTGCTTATTGTAAATATCTTGTACTTGTTTGAACACCTTTTCATATCAAAGTTGGCCTTTGTGCTTTTTCAGTGTTGTGAAGACTCTTTCTTGCACTGAGGTCTGCTTATTGTAAATATCTTGTACTTGTTTGAACACCTTTTCATGTCAAAGTTGGCCTCTGTGCTTTTTCAGTGTTGTGAAGACTCTTTCTTGCACTGAGGTCTGCTTATTGTAAATATCTTATACTTGTTTGAACACCTTTTCATGTCAAAGTTGGCCTCTGTGCTTTTTCAGTGGTGGAAAGACTCTTTCTTGCACTGAGGTCTGCTTATTGTAAATATCTTGTACTTGTTTTTACACCTTTTAATGTCAAAGTTGGCCTCTGTGCTTTTTCAGTGTTGGAAAGTCTCTTTCTTGCACTGAGGTCTACTTATTGTAAATATCTTGTACTTGTTTTAATGTCAAAGTTGGCCTCTGTGCTTTTTCAGTGGTGGAAAGACTCTTTCTTGCACTGAGGTCTGCTTATTGTAAATATCTTATACTTGTTTGAACACCTTTTCATGTCAAAGTTGGCCTCTGTGCTTTTTCAGTGGTGGAAAGACTCTTTCTTGCACTGAGGTCTGCTTATTGTAAATATCTTGTACTTGTTTGAACACCTTTTCATATCAAAGTTGGCCTCTGTGCTTTTTCAGTGTTGTAAAGACTCTTTCTTGCACTGAGGTCTGCTTATTTTAAATATCTTGTACTTATTTTAATGTCAAAGTTGGCCTCTGTGCTTTTTCAGTGGTGGAAAGACTCTTTCTTGCACTGAGGTCTGCTTATTGTAAATATCTTGTACTTGTTTTTACACCTTTTAATGTCAAAGTTGGCCTCTGTGCTTTTTCAGTGGTGGAAAGTCTCTTTCTTGCACTGAGGTCTGCTTATTGTAAATATCTTGTACTTATTTTAATGTCAAAGTTGGCCTCTGTGCTTTTTCAGGGGTGGAAAGTCTCTTTCTTGCACTGAGGTCTGCTTATTGTAAATATATTGTACTTGCTTGAACACCTTTTCATGTCAAAGTTGGCCTTTGTGCTTTTCAGTGGTGGAAAGTCTCTTTCTTGCACTGAGGTCTGCTTATTATAAATATCTTGTACTTGTTTGAACACCTTTTCATGTCAAAGTTGGCCTCTGTGCTTTTTCAGTGTTGGAAAGTCTCTTTCTTGCACTGAGGTCTGCTTATTATAAATATCTTGTACTTGTTTTTACACCTTTTCATGTCAAAGTTGGCCTCTGTGCTTTTTCAGTGTTGGAAAGACCCTTTCTTGCACTGAGGTCTGCTTATTGTAAATATCTTGTACTTATTTGAACACCTTTTAATGTCAAAGTTGGCCTTTGTGCTTTTTCAGTGTTGGAAAGTCTCTTTCTTGCACTGAGGTCTGCTTATTATAAATATCTTGTACTTGTTTGAACACCTTTTCATGTCAAAGTTGGCCTCTGTGCTTTTTCAGTGTTGGAAAGACCCTTTCTTGCACTGAGGTCTGCTTATTGTAAATATCTTGTACTTATTTGAACACCTTTTAATGTCAAAGTTGGCCTCTGTGCTTTTTCAGTGGTGGAAAGACTCTTTCTTGCACTGAGGTCTGCTTATTGTAAATATCTTGTACTTATTTGAACACCTTTTAATGTCAAAGTTGGCCTCTGTGCTTTTTCAGTGGTGGAAAGACACTTTCTTGCACTGAGGTCTGCTTATTGTAAATATCTTGTACTTATTTGTACACCTTTTAATGTCAAAGTTGGCCTTTGTGCTTTTCAGTGGTGGAAAGTCTCTTTCTTGCACTGAGGTCTGCTTATTGTAAATATCTTGTACTTGCTTGAACACCTTTTCATGTCAAAGTTGGCCTTTGTGCTTTTCAGTGGTGGAAAGTCTCTTTCTTGCACTGAGGTCTGCTTATTGTAAATATCTTGTACTTGTTTGAACACCTTTTCATATCAAAGTTGGCCTTTGTGCTTTTTCAGTGTTTTGAAGACTCTTTCTTGCACTGAGGTCTGCTTATTGTAAATATCTTGTACTTGTTTTTACACCTTTTAATGTCAAAGTTGGCCTCTGTGCTTTTTCAGTGGTGGAAAGTCTCTTTCTTGCACTGAGGTCTACTTATTGTAAATATCTTGTACTTGTTTTAATGTCAAAGTTGGCCTCTGTGCTTTTTCAGTGGTGGAAAGTCTCTTTCTTGCACTGAGGTCTACTTATTGTAAATATCTTGTACTTGTTTTAATGTCAAAGTTGGCCTCTGTGCTTTTTCAGTGGTGGAAAGACTCTTTCTCACACTGAGGTCTGCTTATTGTAAATATCTTGTACTTGTTTGAACACCTTTTCATGTCAAAGTTGGCCTCTGTGCTTTTTCAGTGTTGTAAAGACTCTTTCTTGCACTGAGGTCTGCTTATTGTTAATATCTTGTACTTATTTTAATGTCAAAGTTGGCCTCTGTGCTTTTTCAGGGGTGGAAAGTCTCTTTCTTGCACTGAAGTCTGCTTATTTTAAATATCTTGTACTTGTTTGAACACCTTTTCATATCAAAGTTGGCCTTTGTGCTTTTTCAGTGGTGGAAAGACTCTTTCTTGCACTGAGGTCTGCTTATTGTAAATATCTTATCCTTTTTTGAACACCTTTTCATGTCAAAGTTGGCCTCTGTGCTTTTTCAGTGGTGGAAAGACTCTTTCTTGCACTGAGGTCTGCTTATTGTAAATATCTTGTACTTGTTTTTACACCTTTTAATGTCAAAGTTGGCCTCTGTGCTTTTTCAGTGGTGGAAAGTCTCTTTCTTGCACTGAGGTCTGCTTATTGTAAATATCTTGTGCTTATTTTAATGTCAAAGTTGGCCTCTGTGCTTTTTCAGTGGTGGAAAGACTCTTTCTTGCACTGAGGTCTGCTTATTGTAAATATCTTGTACTTGTTTTTACACCTTTTAATGTCAAAGTTGGCCTCTGTGCTTTTTCAGTGGTGGAAAGACTCTTTCTTGCACTGAGGTCTGCTTATTGTAAATATCTTGTACTTGTTTTTACACCTTTTAATGTCAAAGTTGGCCTCTGTGCTTTTTCAGTGGTGGAAAGTCTCTTTCTTGCACTGAAGTCTGCTTATTTTAAATATCTTGTACTTGTTTGAACACCTTTTCATATCAAAGTTGGCCTTTGTGCTTTTTCAGTGGTGGAAAGTCTCTTTCTTGCACTGAGGTCTGCTTATTGTAAATATCTTGTACTTATTTTTACACCTTTTAATGTCAAAGTTGGCCTCAATGCTTTTTCAGTGTTGTAAAGACTCTTTCTTGCACTGAGGTCTGCTTATTGTAAATATCTTGTACTTGTTTGAACACCTTTTCATATCAAAGTTGGCCTTTGTGCTTTTTCAGTGTTGTGAAGACTCTTTCTTGCACTGAGGTCTGCTTATTGTAAATATCTTATACTTGTTTGAACACCTTTTCATGTCAAAGTTGGCCTCTGTGCTTTTTCAGTGTTGTGAAGACTCTTTCTTGCACTGAGGTCTGCTTATTGTAAATATCTTATACTTGTTTGAACACCTTTTCATGTCAAAGTTGGCCTCTGTGCTTTTTCAGTGTTGTGAAGACTCTTTCTTGCACTGAGGTCTGCTTATTGTAAATATCTTGTACTTGTTTTTACACCTTTTAATGTCAAAGTTGGCCTCTGTGCTTTTTCAGTGGTGGAAAGTCTCTTTCTTGCACTGAGGTCTACTTATTGTAAATATCTTGTACTTGTTTTAATGTCAAAGTTGGCCTCTGTGCTTTTTCAGTGGTGGAAAGACTCTTTCTTGCACTGAGGTCTGCTTATTGTAAATATCTTGTACTTGTTTGAACACCTTTTCATATCAAAGTTGGCCTCTGTGCTTTTTCAGTGTTGTAAAGACTCTTTCTTGCACTGAGGTCTGCTTATTTTAAATATCTTGTACTTATTTTAATGTCAAAGTTGGCCTCTGTGCTTTTTCAGTGGTGGAAAGACTCTTTCTTGCACTGAGGTCTGCTTATTGTAAATATCTTGTACTTGTTTTTACACCTTTTAATGTCAAAGTTGGCCTCTGTGCTTTTTCAGTGGTGGAAAGTCTCTTTCTTGCACTGAGGTCTGCTTATTGTAAATATCTTGTACTTATTTTAATGTCAAAGTTGGCCTCTGTGCTTTTTCAGGGGTGGAAAGTCTCTTTCTTGCACTGAAGTCTGCTTATTTTAAATATCTTGTACTTGTTTGAACACCTTTTCATATCAAAGTTGGCCTTTGTGCTTTTTCAGTGGTGGAAAGTCTCTTTCTTGCACTGAGGTCTGCTTATTGTAAATATCTTGTACTTGTTTTTACACCTTTTCATGTCAAAGTTGGCCTCTGTGCTTTTTCAGTGTTGAAAAGTATCTTTCTTGCACTGAGGTCTGCTTATTGTAAATATCTTGTACTTATTTTTACACCTTTTAATGTCAAAGTTGGCCTCAATGCTTTTTCAGTGTTGTAAAGACTCTTTCTTGCACTGAGGTCTGCTTATTGTAAATATCTTGTACTTGTTTGAACACCTTTTCATATCAAAGTTGGCCTTTGTGCTTTTTCAGTGTTGTGAAGACTCTTTCTTGCACTGAGGTCTGCTTATTGTAAATATCTTATACTTGTTTGAACACCTTTTCATGTCAAAGTTGGCCTCTGTGCTTTTTCAGTGTTGTGAAGACTCTTTCTTGCACTGAGGTCTGCTTATTGTAAATATCTTATACTTGTTTGAACACCTTTTCATGTCAAAGTTGGCCTCTGTGCTTTTTCAGTGGTGGAAAGACTCTTTCTTGCACTGAGGTCTGCTTATTGTAAATATCTTGTACTTGTTTTTACACCTTTTAATGTCAAAGTTGGCCTCTGTGCTTTTTCAGTGTTGGAAAGTCTCTTTCTTGCACTGAGGTCTACTTATTGTAAATATCTTGTACTTGTTTTAATGTCAAAGTTGGCCTCTGTGCTTTTTCAGTGGTGGAAAGACTCTTTCTTGCACTGAGGTCTGCTTATTGTAAATATCTTGTACTTGTTTGAACACCTTTTCATATCAAAGTTGGCCTCTGTGCTTTTTCAGTGTTGTAAAGACTCTTTCTTGCACTGAGGTCTGCTTATTTTAAATATCTTGTACTTATTTTAATGTCAAAGTTGGCCTCTGTGCTTTTTCAGTGGTGGAAAGACTCTTTCTTGCACTGAGGTCTGCTTATTGTAAATATCTTGTACTTGTTTTTACACCTTTTAATGTCAAAGTTGGCCTCTGTGCTTTTTCAGTGGTGGAAAGTCTCTTTCTTGCACTGAGGTCTGCTTATTGTAAATATCTTGTACTTATTTTAATGTCAAAGTTGGCCTCTGTGCTTTTTCAGGGGTGGAAAGTCTCTTTCTTGCACTGAAGTCTTCTTATTTTAAATATCTTGTACTTGTTTGAACACCTTTTCATATCAAAGTTGGCCTTTGTGCTTTTTCAGTGGTGGAAAGTCTCTTTCTTGCACTGAGGTCTGCTTATTGTAAATATCTTGTACTTGTTTTTACACCTTTTCATGTCAAAGTTGGCCTCTGTGCTTTTTCAGTGTTGAAAAGTATCTTTCTTGCACTGAGGTCTGCTTATTGTAAATATCTTGTACTTATTTTTACACCTTTTAATGTCAAAGTTGGCCTCAATGCTTTTTCAGTGTTGTAAAGACTCTTTCTTGCACTGAGGTCTGCTTATTGTAAATATCTTGTACTTGTTTGAACACCTTTTCATATCAAAGTTGGCCTTTGTGCTTTTTCAGTGTTGTGAAGACTCTTTCTTGCACTGAGGTCTGCTTATTGTAAATATCTTATACTTGTTTGAACACCTTTTCATGTCAAAGTTGGCCTCTGTGCTTTTTCAGTGTTGTGAAGACTCTTTCTTGCACTGAGGTCTGCTTATTGTAAATATCTTATACTTGTTTGAACACCTTTTCATGTCAAAGTTGGCCTCTGTGCTTTTTCAGTGGTGGAAAGACTCTTTCTTGCACTGAGGTCTGCTTATTGTAAATATCTTGTACTTGTTTTTACACCTTTTAATGTCAAAGTTGGCCTCTGTGCTTTTTCAGTGGTGGAAAGTCTCTTTCTTGCACTGAGGTCTACTTATTGTAAATATCTTGTACTTGTTTTAATGTCAAAGTTGGCCTCTGTGCTTTTTCAGTGGTGGAAAGACTCTTTCTTGCACTGAGGTCTGCTTATTGTAAATATATTGTACTTGCTTGAACACCTTTTCATGTCAAAGTTGGCCTCTGTGCTTTTTCAGTGGTGGAAAGACTCTTTCTTGCACTGAGGTCTGCTTATTGTAAATATCTTGTACTTGTTTTTACACCTTTTAATGTCAAAGTTGGCCTCTGTGCTTTTTCAGTGGTGGAAAGTCTCTTTCTTGCACTGAGGTCTACTTATTGTAAATATCTTGTACTTGTTTTAATGTCAAAGTTGGCCTCTGTGCTTTTTCAGTGGTGGAAAGACTCTTTCTTGCACTGAGGTCTGCTTATTGTAAATATATTGTACTTGCTTGAACACCTTTTCATGTCAAAGTTGGCCTCTGTGCTTTTTCAGTGGTGGAAAGACTCTTTCTTGCACTGAGGTCTGCTTATTGTAAATATCTTGTACTTGTTTGAACACCTTTTCATGTCAAAGTTGGCCTCTGTGCTTTTTCAGTGTTGTAAAGACTCTTTCTTGCACTGAGGTCTGCTTATTGTAAATATCTTGTACTTGTTTTAATGTCAAAGTTGGCCTTTGTGCTATTTCAGTGTTGTAAAGACTCTTTCTTGCACTGAGGTCTGCTTATTGTAAATATCTTGTACTTGTTTTTACACCTTTTCATGTCAAAGTTGGCCTTTGTGCTTTTTCAGTGTTGGAAAGTCTCTTTCTTGCACTGAGGTCTGCTTATTATAAATATCTTGTACTTGTTTTTACACCTTTTCATGTCAAAGTTGGCCTCTGTGCTTTTTCAGTGTTGGAAAGTCTCTTTCTTGCACTGAGGTCTGCTTATTGTAAATATCTTGTACTTATTTGAACACCTTTTAATGTCAAAGTTGGCCTCTGTGCTTTTTCAGTGGTGGAAAGACACTTTCTTGCACTGAGGTCTGCTTATTGTAAATATCTTGTACTTGTTTTTACACCTTTTCATGTAAAAGTTGGCCTTTGTGCTTTTTCAGTGTTGGAAAGTCTCTTTCTTGCACTGAGGTCTGCTTATTATAAATATCTTGTACTTGTTTGAACACCTTTTCATGTCAAAGTTGGCCTCTGTGCTTTTTCAGTGTTGGAAAGACCCTTTCTTGCACTGAGGTCTGCTTATTGTAAATATCTTGTAATTATTTGAACACCTTTTAATGTCAAATTTGGCCTCTGTGCTTTTTCAGTGTTGGAAAGACCCTTTCTTACACTGAGGTCTGCTTATTGTAAATATCTTGTACTTATTTGAACACCTTTTAATGTCAAAGTTGGCCTCTGTGCTTTTTCAGTGGTGGAAAGACTCTTTCTTGCACTGAGGTCTGCTTATTGTAAATATCTTGTACTTGTTTTAATGTCAAAGTTGGCCTTTGTGCTTTTTCAGTGGTGGAAAGACTCTTTCTTGCACTGAGGTCTGCTTATTAAAAATATCTTGTACTTATTTGAACACCTTTTAATGTCAAAGTTGGCCTTTGTGCTTTTCAGTGGTGGAAAGTCTCTTTCTTGCACTGAGGTCTGCTTATTGTAAATATCTTGTACTTGCTTGAACACCTTTTCATGTCAAAGTTGGCCTTTGTGCTTTTCAGTGGTGGAAAGTCTCTTTCTTGCACTGAGGTCTGCTTATTGTAAATATCTTGTACTTGTTTGAACACCTTTTCATATCAAAGTTGGCCTTTGTGCTTTTTCAGTGTTTTGAAGACTCTTTCTTGCACTGAGGTCTGCTTATTGTAAATATCTTGTACTTGTTTTTACACCTTTTAATGTCAAAGTTGGCCTCTGTGCTTTTTCAGTGGTGGAAAGTCTCTTTCTTGCACTGAGGTCTGCTTATTGTAAATATCTTGTACTTGTTTTAATGTCAAAGTTGGCCTCTGTGCTTTTTCAGTGGTGGAAAGACTCTTTCTTGCACTGAGGTCTGCTTATTGTAAATATCTTGTACTTGTTTGAACACCTTTTCATGTCAAAGTTGGTCTCTGTGCTTTTTCAGTGTTGTAAAGACTCTTTCTTGCACTGAGGTCTGCTTATTGTTAATATCTTGTACTTATTTTAATGTCAAAGTTGGCCTCTGTGCTTTTTCAGTGGTGGAAAGTCTCTTTCTTGCACTGAGGTCTGCTTATTGTAAATATCTTGTACTTGTTTGAACACCTTTTCATATCAAAGTTGGCCTTTGTGCTTTTTCAGTGTTGTGAAGACTCTTTCTTGCACTGAGGTCTGCTTATTGTAAATATCTTATACTTGTTTGAACACCTTTTCATATCAAAGTTGGCCTCTGTGCTTTTTCAGTGTTGTAAAGACTCTTTCTTGCACTGAGGTCTGCTTATTGTAAATATCTTGTACTTATTTTAATGTCAAAGTTGGCCTCTGTGCTTTTTCAGTGGTGGAAAGACTCTTTCTTGCACTGAGGTCTGCTTATTGTAAATATCTTGTACTTGTTTTAATGTCAAAGTTGGCCTCTGTGCTTTTTCAGTGGTGGAAAGACTCTTTCTTGCACTGAGGTCTGCTTATTGTAAATATCTTGTACTTGTTTGAACACCTTTTCATGTCAAAGTTGGTCTCTGTGCTTTTTCAGTGTTGTAAAGACTCTTTCTTGCACTGAGGTCTGCTTATTGTTAATATCTTGTACTTATTTTAATGTCAAAGTTGGCCTCTGTGCTTTTTCAGTGGTGGAAAGTCTCTTTCTTGCACTGAGGTCTGCTTATTGTAAATATCTTGTACTTGTTTGAACACCTTTTCATATCAAAGTTGGCCTTTGTGCTTTTTCAGTGTTGTGAAGACTCTTTCTTGCACTGAGGTCTGCTTATTGTAAATATCTTATACTTGTTTGAACACCTTTTCATATCAAAGTTGGCCTCTGTGCTTTTTCAGTGTTGTAAAGACTCTTTCTTGCACTGAGGTCTGCTTATTGTAAATATCTTGTACTTATTTTAATGTCAAAGTTGGCCTCTGTGCTTTTTCAGTGGTGGAAAGACTCTTTCTTGCACTGAGGTCTGCTTATTGTAAATATCTTGTACTTGTTTTAATGTCAAAGTTGGCCTCTGTGCTTTTTCAGTGGTGGAAAGACTCTTTCTTGCACTGAGGTCTGCTTATTGTAAATATCTTGTACTTGTTTGAACACCTTTTCATGTCAAAGTTGGTCTCTGTGCTTTTTCAGTGTTGTAAAGACTCTTTCTTGCACTGAGGTCTGCTTATTGTTAATATCTTGTACTTATTTTAATGTCAAAGTTGGCCTCTGTGCTTTTTCAGTGGTGGAAAGTCTCTTTCTTGCACTGAGGTCTGCTTATTGTAAATATCTTGTACTTGTTTGAACACCTTTTCATATCAAAGTTGGCCTCCGTGCTTTTTCAGTGTTGTAAAGACTCTTTCTTGCACTGAGGTCTGCTTATTGTAAATATCTTATACTTGTTTGAACACCTTTTCATATCAAAGTTGGCCTCTGTGCTTTTTCAGTGTTGTGAAGACTCTTTCTTGCACTGAGGTCTGCTTATTGTAAATATCTTATACTTGTTTGAACACCTTTTCATATCAAAGTTGGCCTTTGTGCTTTTTCAGTGTTGTGAAGACTCTTTCTTGCACTGAGGTCTGCTTATTGTAAATATCTTATACTTGTTTGAACACCTTTTCATATCAAAGTTGGCCTCTGTGCTTTTTCAGTGTTGTAAAGACTCTTTCTTGCACTGAGGTCTGCTTATTGTAAATATCTTGTACTTGTTTTAATGTCAAAGTTGGCCTCTGTGCTTTTTCAGTGGTGGAAAGACTCTTTCTTGCACTGAGGTCTGCTTATTGTAAATATATTGTACTTGCTTGAACACCTTTTCATGTCAAAGTTGGCCTTTGTGCTTTTCAGTGGTGGAAAGTCTCTTTCTTGCACTGAGGTCTGCTTATTGTAAATATCTTATACTTGTTTGAACACCTTTTCATGTCAAAGTTGGCCTCTGTGCTTTTTCAGTGGTGGAAAGTCTCTTTCTTGCACTGAGGTCTACTTATTGTAAATATCTTGTACTTGTTTTAATGTCAAAGTTGGCCTCTGTGCTTTTTCAGTGGTGGAAAGACTCTTTCTTGCACTGAGGTCTGCTTATTGTAAATATCTTGTACTTGTTTGAACACCTTTTCATGTCAAAGTTGGCCTCTGTGCTTTTTCAGTGTTGTAAAGACTCTTTCTTGCACTGAGGTCTGCTTATTGTAAATATCTTGTACTTGTTTGAACACCTTTTCATATCAAAGTTGGCCTTTGTGCTTTTTCAGTGTTGTGAAGACTCTTTCTTGCACTGAGGTCTGCTTATTGTAAATATCTTATACTTGTTTGAACACCTTTTCATGTCAAAGTTGGCCTCTGTGCTTTTTCAGTGTTGTAAAGACTCTTTCTTGCACTGAGGTCTGCTTATTGTAAATATCTTGTACTTATTTTAATGTCAAAGTTGGCCTCTGTGCTTTTTCAGTGGTGGAAAGACTCTTTCTTGCACTGAGGTCTGCTTATTGTAAATATATTGTACTTGCTTGAACACCTTTTCATGTCAAAGTTGGCCTCTGTGCTTTTTCAGTGTTGTAAAGACTCTTTCTTGCACTGAGGTCTGCTTATTGTAAATATCTTGTACTTGTTTGAACACCTTTTCATATCAAAGTTGGCCTCTGTGCTTTTTCAGTGTTGTAAAGACTCTTTCTTGCACTGAGGTCTGCTTATTGTAAATATCTTATACTTGTTTGAACACCTTTTCATATCAAAGTTGGCCTCTGTGCTTTTTCAGTGTTGTGAAGACTCTTTCTTGCACTGAGGTCTGCTTATTGTAAATATCTTATACTTGTTTGAACACCTTTTCATATCAAAGTTGGCCTTTGTGCTTTTTCAGTGTTGTGAAGACTCTTTCTTGCACTGAGGTCTGCTTATTGTAAATATCTTATACTTGTTTGAACACCTTTTCATATCAAAGTTGGCCTCTGTGCTTTTTCAGTGTTGTAAAGACTCTTTCTTGCACTGAGGTCTGCTTATTGTAAATATCTTGTACTTGTTTTAATGTCAAAGTTGGCCTCTGTGCTTTTTCAGTGGTGGAAAGACTCTTTCTTGCACTGAGGTCTGCTTATTGTAAATATATTGTACTTGCTTGAACACCTTTTCATGTCAAAGTTGGCCTTTGTGCTTTTCAGTGGTGGAAAGTCTCTTTCTTGCACTGAGGTCTGCTTATTGTAAATATCTTATACTTGTTTGAACACCTTTTCATGTCAAAGTTGGCCTCTGTGCTTTTTCAGTGGTGGAAAGTCTCTTTCTTGCACTGAGGTCTACTTATTGTAAATATCTTGTACTTGTTTTAATGTCAAAGTTGGCCTCTGTGCTTTTTCAGTGGTGGAAAGACTCTTTCTTGCACTGAGGTCTGCTTATTGTAAATATCTTGTACTTGTTTGAACACCTTTTCATGTCAAAGTTGGCCTCTGTGCTTTTTCAGTGGTGGAAAGTCTCTTTCTTGCACTGAGGTCTACTTATTGTAAATATCTTGTACTTGTTTTAATGTCAAAGTTGGCCTCTGTGCTTTTTCAGTGTTGTAAAGACTCTTTCTTGCACTGAGGTCTGCTTATTGTAAATATCTTGTACTTGTTTGAACACCTTTTCATATCAAAGTTGGCCTTTGTGCTTTTTCAGTGTTGTGAAGACTCTTTCTTGCACTGAGGTCTGCTTATTGTAAATATCTTATACTTGTTTGAACACCTTTTCATGTCAAAGTTGGCCTCTGTGCTTTTTCAGTGTTGTAAAGACTCTTTCTTGCACTGAGGTCTGCTTATTGTAAATATCTTGTACTTATTTTAATGTCAAAGTTGGCCTCTGTGCTTTTTCAGTGGTGGAAAGACTCTTTCTTGCACTGAGGTCTGCTTATTGTAAATATATTGTACTTGCTTGAACACCTTTTCATGTCAAAGTTGGCCTCTGTGCTTTTTCAGTGGTGGAAAGTCTCTTTCTTGCACTGAGGTCTGCTTATTGTAAATATATTGTACTTGCTTGAACACCTTTTCATGTCAAAGTTGGCCTTTGTGCTTTTTCAGTGTTGTGAAGACTCTTTCTTGCACTGAGGTCTGCTTATTGTAAATATCTTGTACTTGTTTGAACACCTTTTCATGTCAAAGTTGGCCTCTGTGCTTTTTCAGTGTTGTAAAGACTCTTTCTTGCACTGAGGTCTGCTTATTGTAAATATCTTGTACTTGTTTGAACACCTTTTCATATCAAAGTTGGCCTTTGTGCTTTTTCAGTGTTGTGAAGACTCTTTCTTGCACTGAGGTCTGCTTATTGTAAATATCTTATACTTGTTTGAACACCTTTTCATGTCAAAGTTGGCCTTTGTGCTTTTTCAGTGTTGTAAAGACTCTTTCTTGCACTGAGGTCTGCTTATTGTAAATATCTTGTACTTATTTTAATGTCAAAGTTGGCCTCTGTGCTTTTTCAGTGGTGGAAAGACTCTTTCTTGCACTGAGGTCTGCTTATTGTAAATATCTTGTACTTGTTTGAACACCTTTTCATATCAAAGTTGGCCTTTGTGCTTTTTCAGTGTTGTGAAGACTCTTTCTTGCACTGAGGTCTGCTTATTGTAAATATCTTATACTTGTTTGAACACCTTTTCATGTCAAAGTTGGCCTCTGTGCTTTTTCAGTGTTGTAAAGACTCTTTCTTGCACTGAGGTCTGCTTATTGTAAATATCTTGTACTTATTTGAACACCTTTTAATGTCAAAGTTGGCCTCTGTGCTTTTTCAGTGGTGGAAAGACTCTTTCTTGCACTGAGGTCTGCTTATTGTAAATATCTTATACTTGTTTGAACACCTTTTCATGTCAAAGTTGGCCTCTGTGCTTTTTCAGTGGTGGAAAGACTCTTTCTTGCACTGAGGTCTGCTTATTGTAAATATCTTATACTTGTTTGAACACCTTTTAATGTCAAAGTTGGCCTCTGTGCTTTTTCAGTGGTGGAAAGACTCTTTCTTGCACTGAGGTCTGCTTATTGTAAATATCTTGTACTTATTTTAATGTCAAAGTTGGCCTCTGTGCTTTTTCAGTGTTGTAAAGACTCTTTCTTGCACTGAGGTCTGCTTATTGTAAATATATTGTACTTGTTTGAACACCTTTTCATTTCAAAGTTGGCCTTTGTGCTTTTCAGTGGTGGAAAGACTCTTTCTTGCACTGAGGTCTGCTTATTGTAAATATATTGTACTTGCTTGAACACCTTTTCATATCAAAGTTGGCCTTTGTGCTTTTTCAGTGTTGTGAAGACTCTTTCTTGCACTGAGGTCTGCTTATTGTAAATATCTTGTACTTGTTTGAACACCTTTTCATGTCAAAGTTGGCCTCAATGCTTTTTCAGTGTTGTAAAGACTCTTTCTTGCACTGAGGTCTGCTTATTGTAAATATCTTGTACTTGTTTTAATGTCAAAGTTGGCCTCTGTGCTTTTTCAGTGGTGGAAAGACTCTTTCTTGCACTGAGGTCTGCTTATTGTAAATATCTTGTACTTGTTTGAACACCTTTTCATGTCAAAGTTGGTCTCTGTGCTTTTTCAGTGTTGTAAAGACTCTTTCTTGCACTGAGGTCTGCTTATTGTTAATATCTTGTACTTATTTTAATGTCAAAGTTGGCCTCTGTGCTTTTTCAGTGGTGGAAAGTCTCTTTCTTGCACTGAGGTCTGCTTATTGTAAATATCTTGTACTTGTTTGAACACCTTTTCATATCAAAGTTGGCCTCTGTGCTTTTTCAGTGTTGTAAAGACTCTTTCTTGCACTGAGGTCTGCTTATTGTAAATATCTTATACTTGTTTGAACACCTTTTCATATCAAAGTTGGCCTCTGTGCTTTTTCAGTGTTGTGAAGACTCTTTCTTGCACTGAGGTCTGCTTATTGTAAATATCTTATACTTGTTTGAACACCTTTTCATATCAAAGTTGGCCTTTGTGCTTTTTCAGTGTTGTGAAGACTCTTTCTTGCACTGAGGTCTGCTTATTGTAAATATCTTATACTTGTTTGAACACCTTTTCATATCAAAGTTGGCCTCTGTGCTTTTTCAGTGTTGTAAAGACTCTTTCTTGCACTGAGGTCTGCTTATTGTAAATATCTTGTACTTGTTTTAATGTCAAAGTTGGCCTCTGTGCTTTTTCAGTGGTGGAAAGACTCTTTCTTGCACTGAGGTCTGCTTATTGTAAATATATTGTACTTGCTTGAACACCTTTTCATGTCAAAGTTGGCCTTTGTGCTTTTCAGTGGTGGAAAGTCTCTTTCTTGCACTGAGGTCTGCTTATTGTAAATATCTTATACTTGTTTGAACACCTTTTCATGTCAAAGTTGGCCTCTGTGCTTTTTCAGTGGTGGAAAGTCTCTTTCTTGCACTGAGGTCTACTTATTGTAAATATCTTGTACTTGTTTTAATGTCAAAGTTGGCCTCTGTGCTTTTTCAGTGGTGGAAAGACTCTTTCTTGCACTGAGGTCTGCTTATTGTAAATATCTTGTACTTGTTTGAACACCTTTTCATGTCAAAGTTGGCCTCTGTGCTTTTTCAGTGTTGTAAAGACTCTTTCTTGCACTGAGGTCTGCTTATTGTAAATATCTTGTACTTGTTTGAACACCTTTTCATATCAAAGTTGGCCTTTGTGCTTTTTCAGTGTTGTGAAGACTCTTTCTTGCACTGAGGTCTGCTTATTGTAAATATCTTGTACTTGTTTGAACACCTTTTCATGTCAAAGTTGGTCTCTGTGCTTTTTCAGTGTTGTAAAGACTCTTTCTTGCACTGAGGTCTGCTTATTGTTAATATCTTGTACTTATTTTAATGTCAAAGTTGGCCTCTGTGCTTTTTCAGTGGTGGAAAGTCTCTTTCTTGCACTGAGGTCTGCTTATTGTAAATATCTTGTACTTGTTTGAACACCTTTTCATATCAAAGTTGGCCTCTGTGCTTTTTCAGTGTTGTAAAGACTCTTTCTTGCACTGAGGTCTGCTTATTGTAAATATCTTATACTTGTTTGAACACCTTTTCATATCAAAGTTGGCCTCTGTGCTTTTTCAGTGTTGTGAAGACTCTTTCTTGCACTGAGGTCTGCTTATTGTAAATATCTTATACTTGTTTGAACACCTTTTCATATCAAAGTTGGCCTTTGTGCTTTTTCAGTGTTGTGAAGACTCTTTCTTGCACTGAGGTCTGCTTATTGTAAATATCTTATACTTGTTTGAACACCTTTTCATATCAAAGTTGGCCTCTGTGCTTTTTCAGTGTTGTAAAGACTCTTTCTTGCACTGAGGTCTGCTTATTGTAAATATCTTGTACTTGTTTTAATGTCAAAGTTGGCCTCTGTGCTTTTTCAGTGGTGGAAAGACTCTTTCTTGCACTGAGGTCTGCTTATTGTAAATATATTGTACTTGCTTGAACACCTTTTCATGTCAAAGTTGGCCTTTGTGCTTTTCAGTGGTGGAAAGTCTCTTTCTTGCACTGAGGTCTGCTTATTGTAAATATCTTATACTTGTTTGAACACCTTTTCATGTCAAAGTTGGCCTCTGTGCTTTTTCAGTGGTGGAAAGTCTCTTTCTTGCACTGAGGTCTGCTTATTGTAAATATCTTGTACTTGTTTTAATGTCAAAGTTGGCCTCTGTGCTTTTTCAGTGGTGGAAAGACTCTTTCTTGCACTGAGGTCTGCTTATTGTAAATATCTTGTACTTGTTTGAACACCTTTTCATGTCAAAGTTGGCCTCTGTGCTTTTTCAGTGTTGTAAAGACTCTTTCTTGCACTGAGGTCTGCTTATTGTAAATATCTTGTACTTGTTTGAACACCTTTTCATATCAAAGTTGGCCTTTGTGCTTTTTCAGTGTTGTGAAGACTCTTTCTTGCACTGAGGTCTGCTTATTGTAAATATCTTATACTTGTTTGAACACCTTTTCATGTCAAAGTTGGCCTCTGTGCTTTTTCAGTGTTGTAAAGACTCTTTCTTGCACTGAGGTCTGCTTATTGTAAATATCTTGTACTTATTTTAATGTCAAAGTTGGCCTCTGTGCTTTTTCAGTGGTGGAAAGACTCTTTCTTGCACTGAGGTCTGCTTATTGTAAATATATTGTACTTGCTTGAACACCTTTTCATGTCAAAGTTGGCCTCTGTGCTTTTTCAGTGTTGTAAAGACTCTTTCTTGCACTGAGGTCTGCTTATTGTAAATATCTTGTACTTGTTTGAACACCTTTTCATATCAAAGTTGGCCTTTGTGCTTTTTCAGTGTTGTAAAGACTCTTTCTTGCACTGAGGTCTGCTTATTGTAAATATCTTATACTTGTTTGAACACCTTTTCATATCAAAGTTGGCCTCTGTGCTTTTTCAGTGTTGTGAAGACTCTTTCTTGCACTGAGGTCTGCTTATTGTAAATATCTTATACTTGTTTGAACACCTTTTCATATCAAAGTTGGCCTTTGTGCTTTTTCAGTGTTGTGAAGACTCTTTCTTGCACTGAGGTCTGCTTATTGTAAATATCTTATACTTGTTTGAACACCTTTTCATATCAAAGTTGGCCTCTGTGCTTTTTCAGTGTTGTAAAGACTCTTTCTTGCACTGAGGTCTGCTTATTGTAAATATCTTGTACTTGTTTTAATGTCAAAGTTGGCCTCTGTGCTTTTTCAGTGGTGGAAAGACTCTTTCTTGCACTGAGGTCTGCTTATTGTAAATATATTGTACTTGCTTGAACACCTTTTCATGTCAAAGTTGGCCTTTGTGCTTTTCAGTGGTGGAAAGTCTCTTTCTTGCACTGAGGTCTGCTTATTGTAAATATCTTATACTTGTTTGAACACCTTTTCATGTCAAAGTTGGCCTCTGTGCTTTTTCAGTGGTGGAAAGTCTCTTTCTTGCACTGAGGTCTACTTATTGTAAATATCTTGTACTTGTTTTAATGTCAATGTTGGCCTCTGTGCTTTTTCAGTGGTGGAAAGACTCTTTCTTGCACTGAGGTCTGCTTATTGTAAATATCTTGTACTTGTTTGAACACCTTTTCATGTCAAAGTTGGCCTCTGTGCTTTTTCAGTGGTGGAAAGTCTCTTTCTTGCACTGAGGTCTACTTATTGTAAATATCTTGTACTTGTTTTAATGTCAAAGTTGGCCTCTGTGCTTTTTCAGTGTTGTAAAGACTCTTTCTTGCACTGAGGTCTGCTTATTGTAAATATCTTGTACTTGTTTGAACACCTTTTCATATCAAAGTTGGCCTTTGTGCTTTTTCAGTGTTGTGAAGACTCTTTCTTGCACTGAGGTCTGCTTATTGTAAATATCTTATACTTGTTTGAACACCTTTTCATGTCAAAGTTGGCCTCTGTGCTTTTTCAGTGTTGTAAAGACTCTTTCTTGCACTGAGGTCTGCTTATTGTAAATATCTTGTACTTATTTTAATGTCAAAGTTGGCCTCTGTGCTTTTTCAGTGGTGGAAAGACTCTTTCTTGCACTGAGGTCTGCTTATTGTAAATATATTGTACTTGCTTGAACACCTTTTCATGTCAAAGTTGGCCTCTGTGCTTTTTCAGTGGTGGAAAGTCTCTTTCTTGCACTGAGGTCTGCTTATTGTAAATATCTTGTACTTGTTTGAACACCTTTTCATGTCAAAGTTGGCCTCTGTGCTTTTTCAGTGTTGTAAAGACTCTTTCTTGCACTGAGGTCTGCTTATTGTAAATATCTTGTACTTGTTTGAACACCTTTTCATATCAAAGTTGGCCTTTGTGCTTTTTCAGTGTTGTGAAGACTCTTTCTTGCACTGAGGTCTGCTTATTGTAAATATCTTATACTTGTTTGAACACCTTTTCATGTCAAAGTTGGCCTTTGTGCTTTTTCAGTGTTGTAAAGACTCTTTCTTGCACTGAGGTCTGCTTATTGTAAATATCTTGTACTTATTTTAATGTCAAAGTTGGCCTCTGTGCTTTTTCAGTGGTGGAAAGACTCTTTCTTGCACTGAGGTCTGCTTATTGTAAATATCTTGTACTTGTTTGAACACCTTTTCATATCAAAGTTGGCCTTTGTGCTTTTTCAGTGTTGTGAAGACTCTTTCTTGCACTGAGGTCTGCTTATTGTAAATATCTTATACTTGTTTGAACACCTTTTCATGTCAAAGTTGGCCTCTGTGCTTTTTCAGTGTTGTAAAGACTCTTTCTTGCACTGAGGTCTGCTTATTGTAAATATCTTGTACTTATTTGAACACCTTTTAATGTCAAAGTTGGCCTCTGTGCTTTTTCAGTGGTGGAAAGACTCTTTCTTGCACTGAGGTCTGCTTATTGTAAATATCTTATACTTGTTTGAACACCTTTTCATGTCAAAGTTGGCCTCTGTGCTTTTTCAGTGGTGGAAAGACTCTTTCTTGCACTGAGGTCTGCTTATTGTAAATATCTTATACTTGTTTGAACACCTTTTAATGTCAAAGTTGGCCTCTGTGCTTTTTCAGTGGTGGAAAGACTCTTTCTTGCACTGAGGTCTGCTTATTGTAAATATCTTGTACTTATTTTAATGTCAAAGTTGGCCTCTGTGCTTTTTCAGTGTTGTAAAGACTCTTTCTTGCACTGAGGTCTGCTTATTGTAAATATATTGTACTTGTTTGAACACCTTTTCATTTCAAAGTTGGCCTTTGTGCTTTTCAGTGGTGGAAAGACTCTTTCTTGCACTGAGGTCTGCTTATTGTAAATATATTGTACTTGCTTGAACACCTTTTCATATCAAAGTTGGCCTTTGTGCTTTTTCAGTGTTGTGAAGACTCTTTCTTGCACTGAGGTCTGCTTATTGTAAATATCTTGTACTTGTTTGAACACCTTTTCATGTCAAAGTTGGCCTCAATGCTTTTTCAGTGTTGTAAAGACTCTTTCTTGCACTGAGGTCTGCTTATTGTAAATATCTTGTACTTGTTTGAACACCTTTTCATGTCAAAGTTGGCCTCTGTGCTTTTTCAGTGTTGGAAAGACTCTTTCTTGCACTGAGGTCTGCTTATTGTAAATATATTGTACTTGTTTGAACACCTTTTCATTTCAAAGTTGGCCTTTGTGCTTTTCAGTGGTGGAAAGACTCTTTCTTGCACTGAGGTCTGCTTATTGTAAATATATTGTACTTGCTTGAACACCTTTTCATATCAAAGTTGGCCTTTGTGCTTTTTCAGTGTTGTGAAGACTCTTTCTTGCACTGAGGTCTGCTTATTGTAAATATCTTGTACTTGTTTGAACACCTTTTCATGTCAAAGTTGGCCTCAATGCTTTTTCAGTGTTGTAAAGACTCTTTCTTGCACTGAGGTCTGCTTATTGTAAATATCTTGTACTTGTTTGAACACCTTTTCATGTCAAAGTTGGCCTTTGTGCTTTTTCAGTGTTGTGAAGACTCTTTCTTGCACTGAGGTCTGCTTATTGTAAATATCTTATACTTGTTTGAACACCTTTTCATGTCAAAGTTGGCCTTTGTGCTTTTTCAGTGTTGTGAAGACTCTTTCTTGCACTGAGGTCTGCTTATTGTAAATATCTTATACTTGTTTGAACACCTTTTCATGTCAAAGTTGGCCTCTGTGCTTTTTCAGTGTTGTAAAGACTCTTTCTTGCACTGAGGTCTGCTTATTGTAAATATCTTGTACTTATTTTAATGTCAAAGTTGGCCTTTGTGCTTTTTCAGTGTTGGAAAGACTCTTTCTTGCACTGAGGTCTGCTTATTGTAAATATCTTGTACTTATTTTAATGTCAAAGTTGGCCTTTGTGCTTTTTCAGTGTTGTAAAGACTCTTTCTTGCACTGAGGTCTGCTTATTGTAAATATCTTATACTTGTTTGAACACCTTTTCATGTCAAAGTTGGCCTCTGTGCTTTTTCAGTGTTGTAAAGACTCTTTCTTGCACTGAGGTCTGCTTATTGTAAATATCTTGTACTTATTTTAATGTCAAAGTTGGCCTCTGTGCTTTTTCAGTGGTGGAAAGACTCTTTCTTGCACTGAGGTCTGCTTATTGTAAATATATTGTACTTGCTTGAACACCTTTTCATGTCAAAGTTGGCCTCTGTGCTTTTTCAGTGTTGGAAAGACTCTTTCTTGCACTGAGGTCTGCTTATTGTAAATATCTTGTACTTGTTTGAACACCTTTTCATGTCAAAGTTGGCCTCTGTGCTTTTTCAGTGTTGTAAAGACTCTTTCTTGCACTGAGGTCTGCTTATTGTAAATATCTTGTACTTATTTTAATGTCAAAGTTGGCCTTTGTGCTTTTTCAGTGTTGGAAAGACTCTTTCTTGCACTGAGGTCTGCTTATTGTAAATATCTTGTACTTATTTTAATGTCAAAGTTGGCCTTTGTGCTTTTTCAGTGTTGTAAAGACTCTTTCTTGCACTGAGGTCTGCTTATTGTAAATATCTTATACTTGTTTGAACACCTTTTCATGTCAAAGTTGGCCTCTGTGCTTTTTCAGTGTTGTAAAGACTCTTTCTTGCACTGAGGTCTGCTTATTGTAAATATCTTGTACTTATTTTAATGTCAAAGTTGGCCTCTGTGCTTTTTCAGTGGTGGAAAGACTCTTTCTTGCACTGAGGTCTGCTTATTGTAAATATATTGTACTTGCTTGAACACCTTTTCATGTCAAAGTTGGCCTCTGTGCTTTTTCAGTGTTGGAAAGACTCTTTCTTGCACTGAGGTCTGCTTATTGTAAATATCTTGTACTTGTTTGAACACCTTTTAATGTCAAAGTTGGCCTCTGTGCTTTTTCAGTGTTGGAAAGACTCTTTCTTGCACTGAGGTCTGCTTATTGTAAATATCTTGTACTTGTTTGAACACCTTTTCATATCAAAGTTGGCCTTTGTGCTTTTTCAGTGTTGTGAAGACTCTTTCTTGCACTGAGGTCTGCTTATTGTAAATATCTTATACTTGTTTGAACACCTTTTCATGTCAAAGTTGGCCTCTGTGCTTTTTCAGTGTTGTAAAGACTCTTTCTTGCACTGAGGTCTGCTTATTGTAAATATCTTGTACTTATTTTAATGTCAAAGTTGGCCTCTGTGCTTTTTCAGTGGTGGAAAGACTCTTTCTTGCACTGAGGTCTGCTTATTGTAAATATATTGTACTTGCTTGAACACCTTTTCATGTCAAAGTTGGCCTCTGTGCTTTTTCAGTGGTGGAAAGTCTCTTTCTTGCACTGAGGTCTGCTTATTGTAAATATCTTGTACTTGTTTGAACACCTTTTCATGTCAAAGTTGGCCTCTGTGCTTTTTCAGTGTTGTAAAGACTCTTTCTTGCACTGAGGTCTGCTTATTGTAAATATCTTGTACTTGTTTGAACACCTTTTCATATCAAAGTTGGCCTTTGTGCTTTTTCAGTGTTGTGAAGACTCTTTCTTGCACTGAGGTCTGCTTATTGTAAATATCTTATACTTGTTTGAACACCTTTTCATGTCAAAGTTGGCCTCTGTGCTTTTTCAGTGTTGTAAAGACTCTTTCTTGCACTGAGGTCTGCTTATTGTAAATATCTTGTACTTATTTTAATGTCAAAGTTGGCCTCTGTGCTTTTTCAGTGTTGTAAAGACTCTTTCTTGCACTGAGGTCTGCTTATTGTAAATATCTTGTACTTATTTTAATGTCAAAGTTGGCCTCTGTGCTTTTTCAGTGGTGGAAAGACTCTTTCTTGCACTGAGGTCTGCTTATTGTAAATATCTTATACTTGTTTGAACACCTTTTCATGTCAAAGTTGGCCTCTGTGCTTTTTCAGTGTTGTAAAGACTCTTTCTTGCACTGAGGTCTGCTTATTGTAAATATCTTGTACTTATTTTAATGTCAAAGTTGGCCTTTGTGCTTTTTCAGTGTTGTAAAGACTCTTTCTTGCACTGAGGTCTGCTTATTGTAAATATCTTATACTTGTTTGAACACCTTTTCATGTCAAAGTTGGCCTCTGTGCTTTTTCAGTGTTGTAAAGACTCTTTCTTGCACTGAGGTCTGCTTATTGTAAATATCTTGTACTTATTTTAATGTCAAAGTTGGCCTCTGTGCTTTTTCAGTGGTGGAAAGACTCTTTCTTGCACTGAGGTCTGCTTATTGTAAATATATTGTACTTGCTTGAACACCTTTTCATGTCAAAGTTGGCCTCTGTGCTTTTTCAGTGTTGGAAAGACTCTTTCTTGCACTGAGGTCTGCTTATTGTAAATATCTTGTACTTGTTTGAACACCTTTTAATGTCAAAGTTGGCCTCTGTGCTTTTTCAGTGTTGGAAAGACTCTTTCTTGCACTGAGGTCTGCTTATTGTAAATATCTTGTACTTGTTTGAACACCTTTTCATATCAAAGTTGGCCTTTGTGCTTTTTCAGTGTTGTGAAGACTCTTTCTTGCACTGAGGTCTGCTTATTGTAAATATCTTATACTTGTTTGAACACCTTTTCATGTCAAAGTTGGCCTCTGTGCTTTTTCAGTGTTGTAAAGACTCTTTCTTGCACTGAGGTCTGCTTATTGTAAATATCTTGTACTTATTTTAATGTCAAAGTTGGCCTCTGTGCTTTTTCAGTGGTGGAAAGACTCTTTCTTGCACTGAGGTCTGCTTATTGTAAATATATTGTACTTGCTTGAACACCTTTTCATGTCAAAGTTGGCCTCTGTGCTTTTTCAGTGGTGGAAAGTCTCTTTCTTGCACTGAGGTCTGCTTATTGTAAATATCTTGTACTTGTTTGAACACCTTTTCATGTCAAAGTTGGCCTCTGTGCTTTTTCAGTGTTGTAAAGACTCTTTCTTGCACTGAGGTCTGCTTATTGTAAATATCTTGTACTTGTTTGAACACCTTTTCATATCAAAGTTGGCCTTTGTGCTTTTTCAGTGTTGTGAAGACTCTTTCTTGCACTGAGGTCTGCTTATTGTAAATATCTTATACTTGTTTGAACACCTTTTCATGTCAAAGTTGGCCTCTGTGCTTTTTCAGTGTTGTAAAGACTCTTTCTTGCACTGAGGTCTGCTTATTGTAAATATCTTGTACTTATTTTAATGTCAAAGTTGGCCTCTGTGCTTTTTCAGTGTTGTAAAGACTCTTTCTTGCACTGAGGTCTGCTTATTGTAAATATCTTGTACTTATTTTAATGTCAAAGTTGGCCTCTGTGCTTTTTCAGTGGTGGAAAGACTCTTTCTTGCACTGAGGTCTGCTTATTGTAAATATCTTATACTTGTTTGAACACCTTTTCATGTCAAAGTTGGCCTCTGTGCTTTTTCAGTGTTGTAAAGACTCTTTCTTGCACTGAGGTCTGCTTATTGTAAATATCTTGTACTTATTTTAATGTCAAAGTTGGCCTCTGTGCTTTTTCAGTGTTGTAAAGACTCTTTCTTGCACTGAGGTCTGCTTATTGTAAATATATTGTACTTGTTTGAACACCTTTTCATTTCAAAGTTGGCCTTTGTGCTTTTCAGTGGTGGAAAGACTCTTTCTTGCACTGAGGTCTGCTTATTGTAAATATCTTGTACTTGTTTGAACACCTTTTCATGTCAAAGTTGGCCTCAATGCTTTTTCAGTGTTGTAAAGACTCTTTCTTGCACTGAGGTCTGCTTATTGTAAATATCTTGTACTTGTTTGAACACCTTTTCATGTCAAAGTTGGCCTCTGTGCTTTTTCAGTGTTGAAAAGTATCTTTCTTGCACTGAGGTCTGCTTATTGTAAATATCTTGTACTTATTTTTACACCTTTTAATGTCAAAGTTGGCCTCTGTGCTTTTTCAGTGTTGAAAAGTATCTTTCTTGCACTGAGGTCTGCTTATTGTAAATATCTTGTACTTATTTTAATGTCAAAGTTGGCCTTTGTGCTTTTTCAGTGTTGTGAAGACTCTTTCTTGCACTGAGGTCTGCTTATTGTAAATATCTTGTACTTGTTTGAACACCTTTTCATGTCAAAGTTGGCCTCTGTGCTTTTTCAGTGGTGGAAAGTCTCTTTCTTGCACTGAGGTCTGCTTATTGTAAATATCTTGTACTTGTTTTTACACCTTTTCATGTCAAAGTTGGCCTCTGTGCTTTTTCAGTGTTGGAAAGTATCTTTCTCTCACTGAGGTCTGCTTATTGTAAATATCTTGTCCTTGTTTTAATGTCAAAGTTGGCCTCTGTGCTTTTTCAGTGGTGGAAAGACTCTTTCTTGCACTGAGGTCTGCTTATTGTAAATATCTTGTACTTGTTTTTACACATTTTAATGTCAAAGTTGGCCTTTGTGCTTTTTCAGTGGTGGAAAGACTCTTTCTTGCACTGAGGTCTGCTTATTGTAAATATCTTGTACTTGTTTGAACACCTTTTCATATCAAAGTTGGCCTTTGTGCTTTTTCAGTGGTGGAAAGATTCTTTCTTGCACTGAGGTCTGCTTATTGTAAATATCTTGTACTTGTTTGAACACCTTTTCATGTCAAAGTTGGCCTCTGTGCTTTTTCAGTGTTGTAAAGACTCTTTCTTGCACTGAGGTCTGCTTATTGTAAATATCTTGTACTTGTTTGAACACCTTTTCATGTCAAAGTTGGCCTCTGTGCTTTTTCAGTGTTGTAAAGACTCTTTCTTGCACTGAGGTCTGCTTATTGTAAATATCTTGTACTTATTTTAATGTCAAAGTTGGCCTCTGTGCTTTTTCAGGGGTGGAAAGACTCTTTCTTGCACTGAGGTCTGCTTATTGTAAATATCTTGTACTTGTTTGAACACCTTTTCATATCAAAGTTGGCCTTTGTGCTTTTTCAGTGTTGTGAAGACTCTTTCTTGCACTGAGGTCTGCTTATTGTAAATATCTTATACTTGTTTGAACACCTTTTCATGTCAAAGTTGGCCTCTGTGCTTTTTCAGTGTTGTAAAGACTCTTTCTTGCACTGAGGTCTGCTTATTGTAAATATCTTGTACTTATTTTAATGTCAAAGTTGGCCTCTGTGCTTTTTCAGTGGTGGAAAGACTCTTTCTTGCACTGAGGTCTGCTTATTGTAAATATCTTGTACTTATTTTTACACCTTTTAATGTCAAAGTTGGCCTCTGTGCTTTTTCAGTGTTGAAAAGTATCTTTCTTGCACTGAGGTCTGCTTATTGTAAATATCTTGTACTTATTTGAACAGCTTTTCATGTCAAAGTTGGCCTCTGTGCTTTTCAGTGGTGGGAAGTCTCTTTCTTGCACTGAGGTCTGCTTATTGTAAATATCTTGTACTTGTTTGAACACCTGTTCATGTCAAAGTTGGCCTCTGTGCTTTTCAGTGGTGGGAAGTCTCTTTCTTGCACTCAGGTCTGCTTATTGTAAATATCTTGTACTTGTTTTAATGTCAAAGTTGGTCTCTGTGCTTTTTCAGTGGTGGAAAGTCTCTTTCTTGCACTGAGGTCTGCTTATTGTAAATATCTTGTACTTGTTTTTACACCTTTTCATGTCAAAGTTGGCCTCTGTGCTTTTTCAGTGTTGGAAAGTATCTTTCTCTCACTGAGGTCTGCTTATTGTAAATATCTTGTCCTTGTTTTAATGTCAAAGTTGGCCTCTGTGCTTTTTCAGTGTTGTAAAGACTCTTTCTTGCACTGAGGTCTGCTTATTGTAAATATCTTGTACTTATTTTAATGTCAAAGTTGGCCTTTGTGCTTTTTCAGTGTTGGAAAGACTCTTTCTTGCACTGAGGTCTGCTTATTGTAAATATCTTGTACTTATTTTAATGTCAAAGTTGGCCTTTGTGCTTTTTCAGTGTTGTAAAGACTCTTTCTTGCACTGAGGTCTGCTTATTGTAAATATCTTATACTTGTTTGAACACCTTTTCATGTCAAAGTTGGCCTCTGTGCTTTTTCAGTGTTGTAAAGACTCTTTCTTGCACTGAGGTCTGCTTATTGTAAATATCTTGTACTTATTTTAATGTCAAAGTTGGCCTCTGTGCTTTTTCAGTGGTGGAAAGACTCTTTCTTGCACTGAGGTCTGCTTATTGTAAATATATTGTACTTGCTTGAACACCTTTTCATGTCAAAGTTGGCCTCTGTGCTTTTTCAGTGTTGGAAAGACTCTTTCTTGCACTGAGGTCTGCTTATTGTAAATATCTTGTACTTGTTTGAACACCTTTTAATGTCAAAGTTGGCCTCTGTGCTTTTTCAGTGTTGGAAAGACTCTTTCCTGCACTGAGGTCTGCTTATTGTAAATATCTTGTACTTGTTTGAACACCTTTTCATATCAAAGTTGGCCTTTGTGCTTTTTCAGTGTTGTGAAGACTCTTTCTTGCACTGAGGTCTGCTTATTGTAAATATCTTATACTTGTTTGAACACCTTTTCATGTCAAAGTTGGCCTCTGTGCTTTTTCAGTGTTGTAAAGACTCTTTCTTGCACTGAGGTCTGCTTATTGTAAATATCTTGTACTTATTTTAATGTCAAAGTTGGCCTCTGTGCTTTTTCAGTGGTGGAAAGACTCTTTCTTGCACTGAGGTCTGCTTATTGTAAATATATTGTACTTGCTTGAACACCTTTTCATGTCAAAGTTGGCCTCTGTGCTTTTTCAGTGGTGGAAAGTCTCTTTCTTGCACTGAGGTCTGCTTATTGTAAATATCTTGTACTTGTTTGAACACCTTTTCATGTCAAAGTTGGCCTTTGTGCTTTTTCAGTGTTGTAAAGACTCTTTCTTGCACTGAGGTCTGCTTATTGTAAATATCTTGTACTTGTTTGAACACCTTTTCATATCAAAGTTGGCCTTTGTGCTTTTTCAGTGTTGTGAAGACTCTTTCTTGCACTGAGGTCTGCTTATTGTAAATATCTTATACTTGTTTGAACACCTTTTCATGTCAAAGTTGGCCTCTGTGCTTTTTCAGTGTTGTAAAGACTCTTTCTTGCACTGAGGTCTGCTTATTGTAAATATCTTGTACTTATTTTAATGTCAAAGTTGGCCTCTGTGCTTTTTCAGTGTTGTAAAGACTCTTTCTTGCACTGAGGTCTGCTTATTGTAAATATCTTGTACTTATTTTAATGTCAAAGTTGGCCTCTGTGCTTTTTCAGTGGTGGAAAGACTCTTTCTTGCACTGAGGTCTGCTTATTGTAAATATCTTATACTTGTTTGAACACCTTTTCATGTCAAAGTTGGCCTCTGTGCTTTTTCAGTGTTGTAAAGACTCTTTCTTGCACTGAGGTCTGCTTATTGTAAATATCTTGTACTTATTTTAATGTCAAAGTTGGCCTCTGTGCTTTTTCAGTGTTGTAAAGACTCTTTCTTGCACTGAGGTCTGCTTATTGTAAATATATTGTACTTGTTTGAACACCTTTTCATTTCAAAGTTGGCCTTTGTGCTTTTCAGTGGTGGAAAGACTCTTTCTTGCACTGAGGTCTGCTTATTGTAAATATATTGTACTTGCTTGAACACCTTTTCATATCAAAGTTGGCCTTTGTGCTTTTTCAGTGTTGTGAAGACTCTTTCTTGCACTGAGGTCTGCTTATTGTAAATATCTTGTACTTGTTTGAACACCTTTTCATGTCAAAGTTGGCCTCTGTGCTTTTTCAGTGTTGAAAAGTATCTTTCTTGCACTGAGGTCTGCTTATTGTAAATATCTTGTACTTATTTTTACACCTTTTAATGTCAAAGTTGGCCTTTGTGCTTTTTCAGTGTTGTGAAGACTCTTTTTTGCACTGAGGTCTGCTTATTGTAAATATCTTGTACTTGTTTGAACACCTTTTCATGTCAAAGTTGGCCTCAATGCTTTTTCAGTGTTGTAAAGACTCTTTCTTGCACTGAGGTCTGCTTATTGTAAATATCTTGTACTTGTTTGAACACCTTTTCATGTCAAAGTTGGCCTCTGTGCTTTTTCAGTGTTGAAAAGTATCTTTCTTGCACTGAGGTCTGCTTATTGTAAATATCTTGTACTTATTTTTACACCTTTTAATGTCAAAGTTGGCCTCTGTGCTTTTTCAGTGTTGGAAAGTATCTTTCTCTCACTGAGGTCTGCTTATTGTAAATATCTTGTCCTTGTTTTAATGTCAAAGTTGGCCTCTGTGCTTTTTCAGTGTTGTAAAGACTCTTTCTTGCACTGAGGTCTGCTTATTGTAAATATCTTGTACTTATTTTAATGTCAAAGTTGGCCTTTGTGCTTTTTCAGTGTTGGAAAGACTCTTTCTTGCACTGAGGTCTGCTTATTGTAAATATCTTGTACTTATTTTAATGTCAAAGTTGGCCTTTGTGCTTTTTCAGTGTTGTAAAGACTCTTTCTTGCACTGAGGTCTGCTTATTGTAAATATCTTATACTTGTTTGAACACCTTTTCATGTCAAAGTTGGCCTCTGTGCTTTTTCAGTGTTGTAAAGACTCTTTCTTGCACTGAGGTCTGCTTATTGTAAATATCTTGTACTTATTTTAATGTCAAAGTTGGCCTCTGTGCTTTTTCAGTGGTGGAAAGACTCTTTCTTGCACTGAGGTCTGCTTATTGTAAATATATTGTACTTGCTTGAACACCTTTTCATGTCAAAGTTGGCCTCTGTGCTTTTTCAGTGTTGGAAAGACTCTTTCTTGCACTGAGGTCTGCTTATTGTAAATATCTTGTACTTGTTTGAACACCTTTTAATGTCAAAGTTGGCCTCTGTGCTTTTTCAGTGTTGGAAAGACTCTTTCTTGCACTGAGGTCTGCTTATTGTAAATATCTTGTACTTGTTTGAACACCTTTTCATATCAAAGTTGGCCTTTGTGCTTTTTCAGTGTTGTGAAGACTCTTTCTTGCACTGAGGTCTGCTTATTGTAAATATCTTATACTTGTTTGAACACCTTTTCATGTCAAAGTTGGCCTCTGTGCTTTTTCAGTGTTGTAAAGACTCTTTCTTGCACTGAGGTCTGCTTATTGTAAATATCTTGTACTTATTTTAATGTCAAAGTTGGCCTCTGTGCTTTTTCAGTGGTGGAAAGACTCTTTCTTGCACTGAGGTCTGCTTATTGTAAATATATTGTACTTGCTTGAACACCTTTTCATGTCAAAGTTGGCCTCTGTGCTTTTTCAGTGGTGGAAAGTCTCTTTCTTGCACTGAGGTCTGCTTATTGTAAATATCTTGTACTTGTTTGAACACCTTTTCATGTCAAAGTTGGCCTTTGTGCTTTTTCAGTGTTGTAAAGACTCTTTCTTGCACTGAGGTCTGCTTATTGTAAATATCTTGTACTTGTTTGAACACCTTTTCATATCAAAGTTGGCCTTTGTGCTTTTTCAGTGTTGTGAAGACTCTTTCTTGCACTGAGGTCTGCTTATTGTAAATATCTTATACTTGTTTGAACACCTTTTCATGTCAAAGTTGGCCTCTGTGCTTTTTCAGTGTTGTAAAGACTCTTTCTTGCACTGAGGTCTGCTTATTGTAAATATCTTGTACTTATTTTAATGTCAAAGTTGGCCTCTGTGCTTTTTCAGTGTTGTAAAGACTCTTTCTTGCACTGAGGTCTGCTTATTGTAAATATCTTGTACTTATTTTAATGTCAAAGTTGGCCTCTGTGCTTTTTCAGTGGTGGAAAGACTCTTTCTTGCACTGAGGTCTGCTTATTGTAAATATCTTATACTTGTTTGAACACCTTTTCATGTCAAAGTTGGCCTCTGTGCTTTTTCAGTGTTGTAAAGACTCTTTCTTGCACTGAGGTCTGCTTATTGTAAATATCTTGTACTTATTTTAATGTCAAAGTTGGCCTCTGTGCTTTTTCAGTGTTGTAAAGACTCTTTCTTGCACTGAGGTCTGCTTATTGTAAATATCTTGTACTTATTTTAATGTCAAAGTTGGCCTCTGTGCTTTTTCAGTGTTGTAAAGACTCTTTCTTGCACTGAGGTCTGCTTATTGTAAATATATTGTACTTGTTTGAACACCTTTTCATTTCAAAGTTGGCCTTTGTGCTTTTCAGTGGTGGAAAGACTCTTTCTTGCACTGAGGTCTGCTTATTGTAAATATATTGTACTTGCTTGAACACCTTTTCATATCAAAGTTGGCCTTTGTGCTTTTTCAGTGTTGTGAAGACTCTTTCTTGCACTGAGGTCTGCTTATTGTAAATATCTTGTACTTGTTTGAACACCTTTTCATGTCAAAGTTGGCCTCTGTGCTTTTTCAGTGTTGAAAAGTATCTTTCTTGCACTGAGGTCTGCTTATTGTAAATATCTTGTACTTATTTTTACACCTTTTAATGTCAAAGTTGGCCTTTGTGCTTTTTCAGTGTTGTGAAGACTCTTTTTTGCACTGAGGTCTGCTTATTGTAAATATCTTGTACTTGTTTGAACACCTTTTCATGTCAAAGTTGGCCTCAATGCTTTTTCAGTGTTGTAAAGACTCTTTCTTGCACTGAGGTCTGCTTATTGTAAATATCTTGTACTTGTTTGAACACCTTTTCATGTCAAAGTTGGCCTCTGTGCTTTTTCAGTGTTGAAAAGTATCTTTCTTGCACTGAGGTCTGCTTATTGTAAATATCTTGTACTTATTTTTACACCTTTTAATGTCAAAGTTGGCCTCTGTGCTTTTTCAGTGTTGAAAAGTATCTTTCTTGCACTGAGGTCTGCTTATTGTAAATATCTTGTACTTATTTTAATGTCAAAGTTGGCCTTTGTGCTTTTTCAGTGTTGTGAAGACTCTTTCTTGCACTGAGGTCTGCTTATTGTAAATATCTTGTACTTGTTTGAACACCTTTTCATGTCAAAGTTGGCCTCTGTGCTTTTTCAGTGGTGGAAAGTCTCTTTCTTGCACTGAGGTCTGCTTATTGTAAATATCTTGTACTTGTTTTTACACCTTTTCATGTCAAAGTTGGCCTCTGTGCTTTTTCAGTGTTGGAAAGTATCTTTCTCTCACTGAGGTCTGCTTATTGTAAATATCTTGTCCTTGTTTTAATGTCAAAGTTGGCCTCTGTGCTTTTTCAGTGGTGGAAAGACTCTTTCTTGCACTGAGGTCTGCTTATTGTAAATATCTTGTACTTGTTTTTACACATTTTAATGTCAAAGTTGGCCTTTGTGCTTTTTCAGTGGTGGAAAGACTCTTTCTTGCACTGAGGTCTGCTTATTGTAAATATCTTGTACTTGTTTGAACACCTTTTCATATCAAAGTTGGCCTTTGTGCTTTTTCAGTGGTGGAAAGATTCTTTCTTGCACTGAGGTCTGCTTATTGTAAATATCTTGTACTTGTTTGAACACCTTTTCATGTCAAAGTTGGCCTCTGTGCTTTTTCAGTGTTGTAAAGACTCTTTCTTGCACTGAGGTCTGCTTATTGTAAATATCTTGTACTTGTTTGAACACCTTTTCATGTCAAAGTTGGCCTCTGTGCTTTTTCAGTGTTGTAAAGACTCTTTCTTGCACTGAGGTCTGCTTATTGTAAATATCTTGTACTTATTTTAATGTCAAAGTTGGCCTCTGTGCTTTTTCAGGGGTGGAAAGACTCTTTCTTGCACTGAGGTCTGCTTATTGTAAATATCTTGTACTTGTTTGAACACCTTTTCATGTCAAAGTTGGCCTTTGTGCTTTTTCAGTGTTGTAAAGACCCTTTCTTGCACTGAGGTCTGCTTATTGTAAATATCTTATACTTGTTTGAACACCTTTTCATGTCAAAGTTGGCCTCTGTGCTTTTTCAGTGTTGTAAAGACTCTTTCTTGCACTGAGGTCTGCTTATTGTAAATATCTTGTACTTATTTTAATGTCAAAGTTGGCCTCTGTGCTTTTTCAGTGTTGTAAAGACTCTTTCTTGCACTGAGGTCTGCTTATTGTAAATATCTTGTACTTATTTTAATGTCAAAGTTGGCCTCTGTGCTTTTTCAGTGGTGGAAAGACTCTTTCTTGCACTGAGGTCTGCTTATTGTAAATATCTTATACTTGTTTGAACACCTTTTCATGTCAAAGTTGGCCTCTGTGCTTTTTCAGTGTTGTAAAGACTCTTTCTTGCACTGAGGTCTGCTTATTGTAAATATCTTGTACTTATTTTAATGTCAAAGTTGGCCTCTGTGCTTTTTCAGTGTTGTAAAGACTCTTTCTTGCACTGAGGTCTGCTTATTGTAAATATCTTGTACTTATTTTAATGTCAAAGTTGGCCTCTGTGCTTTTTCAGTGTTGTAAAGACTCTTTCTTGCACTGAGGTCTGCTTATTGTAAATATATTGTACTTGTTTGAACACCTTTTCATTTCAAAGTTGGCCTTTGTGCTTTTCAGTGGTGGAAAGACTCTTTCTTGCACTGAGGTCTGCTTATTGTAAATATATTGTACTTGCTTGAACACCTTTTCATATCAAAGTTGGCCTTTGTGCTTTTTCAGTGTTGTGAAGACTCTTTCTTGCACTGAGGTCTGCTTATTGTAAATATCTTGTACTTGTTTGAACACCTTTTCATGTCAAAGTTGGCCTCTGTGCTTTTTCAGTGTTGAAAAGTATCTTTCTTGCACTGAGGTCTGCTTATTGTAAATATCTTGTACTTATTTTTACACCTTTTAATGTCAAAGTTGGCCTTTGTGCTTTTTCAGTGTTGTGAAGACTCTTTTTTGCACTGAGGTCTGCTTATTGTAAATATCTTGTACTTGTTTGAACACCTTTTCATGTCAAAGTTGGCCTCAATGCTTTTTCAGTGTTGTAAAGACTCTTTCTTGCACTGAGGTCTGCTTATTGTAAATATCTTGTACTTGTTTGAACACCTTTTCATGTCAAAGTTGGCCTCTGTGCTTTTTCAGTGTTGAAAAGTATCTTTCTTGCACTGAGGTCTGCTTATTGTAAATATCTTGTACTTATTTTTACACCTTTTAATGTCAAAGTTGGCCTCTGTGCTTTTTCAGTGTTGAAAAGTATCTTTCTTGCACTGAGGTCTGCTTATTGTAAATATCTTGTACTTATTTTAATGTCAAAGTTGGCCTTTGTGCTTTTTCAGTGTTGTGAAGACTCTTTCTTGCACTGAGGTCTGCTTATTGTAAATATCTTGTACTTGTTTGAACACCTTTTCATGTCAAAGTTGGCCTCTGTGCTTTTTCAGTGGTGGAAAGTCTCTTTCTTGCACTGAGGTCTGCTTATTGTAAATATCTTGTACTTGTTTTTACACCTTTTCATGTCAAAGTTGGCCTCTGTGCTTTTTCAGTGTTGGAAAGTATCTTTCTCTCACTGAGGTCTGCTTATTGTAAATATCTTGTCCTTGTTTTAATGTCAAAGTTGGCCTCTGTGCTTTTTCAGTGGTGGAAAGACTCTTTCTTGCACTGAGGTCTGCTTATTGTAAATATCTTGTACTTGTTTTTACACATTTTAATGTCAAAGTTGGCCTTTGTGCTTTTTCAGTGGTGGAAAGACTCTTTCTTGCACTGAGGTCTGCTTATTGTAAATATCTTGTACTTGTTTGAACACCTTTTCATATCAAAGTTGGCCTTTGTGCTTTTTCAGTGGTGGAAAGATTCTTTCTTGCACTGAGGTCTGCTTATTGTAAATATCTTGTACTTGTTTGAACACCTTTTCATGTCAAAGTTGGCCTCTGTGCTTTTTCAGTGTTGTAAAGACTCTTTCTTGCACTGAGGTCTGCTTATTGTAAATATCTTGTACTTGTTTGAACACCTTTTCATGTCAAAGTTGGCCTCTGTGCTTTTTCAGTGTTGTAAAGACTCTTTCTTGCACTGAGGTCTGCTTATTGTAAATATCTTGTACTTATTTTAATGTCAAAGTTGGCCTCTGTGCTTTTTCAGGGGTGGAAAGACTCTTTCTTGCACTGAGGTCTGCTTATTGTAAATATCTTGTACTTGTTTGAACACCTTTTCATATCAAAGTTGGCCTTTGTGCTTTTTCAGTGTTGTGAAGACTCTTTCTTGCACTGAGGTCTGCTTATTGTAAATATCTTATACTTGTTTGAACACCTTTTCATGTCAAAGTTGGCCTCTGTGCTTTTTCAGTGTTGTAAAGACTCTTTCTTGCACTGAGGTCTGCTTATTGTAAATATCTTGTACTTATTTTAATGTCAAAGTTGGCCTCTGTGCTTTTTCAGTGGTGGAAAGACTCTTTCTTGCACTGAGGTCTGCTTATTGTAAATGTCTTGTACTTATTTTAATGTCAAAGTTGGCCTCTGTGCTTTTTCAGTGGTGGAAAGACTCTTTCTTGCACTGAGGTCTGCTTATTGTAAATATCTTGTACTTATTTTTACACCTTTTAATGTCAAAGTTGGCCTCTGTGCTTTTTCAGTGTTGAAAAGTATCTTTCTTGCACTGAGGTCTGCTTATTGTAAATATCTTGTACTTATTTGAACAGCTTTTCATGTCAAAGTTGGCCTCTGTGCTTTTCAGTGGTGGGAAGTCTCTTTCTTGCACTGAGGTCTGCTTATTGTAAATATCTTGTACTTGTTTGAACACCTGTTCATGTCAAAGTTGGCCTCTGTGCTTTTCAGTGGTGGGAAGTCTCTTTCTTGCACTCAGGTCTGCTTATTGTAAATATCTTGTACTTGTTTTAATGTCAAAGTTGGTCTCTGTGCTTTTTCAGTGGTGGAAAGTCTCTTTCTTGCACTGAGGTCTGCTTATTGTAAATATCTTGTACTTGTTTTAATGTCAAAGTTGGCCTCTGTGCTTTTTCAGTGGTGGAAAGACTCTTTCTTGCACTGAGGTCTGCTTATTGTAAATATCTTGTACTTGTTTTTACACCTTTTCATGTCAAAGTTGGCCTTTGTGGTTCTTTAGTGGTGGAAAGTCTCTTTCTTGCACTGAGGTCTGCTTATTGTAAATATGTTGTACTTGTTTTTACACCTTTTCATGTCAAAGTTGGCCTTTGTGCTTTTTCAGTGGTGGAAAGTCTCTTTCTTGCACTGAGGTCTGCTTATTGTAAATATCTTGTACTTGTTTTAATGTCAAAGTTGGCCTCTGTGCTTTTTCAGTGGTGGAAAGACTCTTTCTTGCACTGAGGTCTGCTTATTGTAAATATCTTGTACTTGTTTTTACACCTTTTCATGTCAAAGTTGGCCTTTGTGGTTCTTTAGTGGTGGAAAGTCTCTTTCTTGCACTGAGGTCTGCTTATTGTAAATATGTTGTACTTGTTTTTACACCTTTTCATGTCAAAGTTGGCCTTTGTGCTTTTTCAGTGGTGGAAAGTCTCTTTCTTGCACTGAGGTCTGCTTATTGTAAATATCTTGTACTTGTTTTTAGACCTTTTCATGTCAAAGTTGGCCTTTGTGCTTTTCAGTGGTGGAAAGTCTCTTTCTTGCACTGAGGTCTGCTTATTGTAAATATCTTGTCCTTGTTTTAATGTCAAAGTTGGACTCTGTGCTTCTTCAGTGGTCGAACGTCTCTTTCTTGCACTGAGGTCTGCTTATTGTAAATATCTTGTACTTGTTTTAATGTCAAAGTTGGCCTCTGTGCTTTTTCAGTGGTGGAAAGACTCTTTCTTGCACTGAGGTCTGCTTATTGTAAATATCTTGTACTTGTTTGAACACCTGTTCATGTCAAAGTTGGCCTCTGTGCTTTTCAGTGGTGGAAAGTCTCTTTCTTGCACTGAGGTCTGCTTATTGTAAATATCTTGTACTTGTTTTTACACCTTTTCATGTCAAAGTTCGCCTCTGTGCTTTTTCAGTGTTGGAAAGTATCTTTCTCTCACTGAGGTCTGCTTATTGTAAATATCTTGTCCTTGTTTTAATGTCAAAGTTGGCCTCTGTGCTTTTTCAGTGGTGGAAAGTCTCTTTCTTGCACTGAGGTCTGCTTATTGTAAATATCTTGTCCTTGTTTTAATGTCAAAGTTGGACTCTGTGCTTCTTCAGTGGTCGAAAGTCTCTTTCTTGCACTGAGGTCTGCTTATTGTAAATATCTTGTACTTGTTTTAATGTCAAAGTTGGCCTCTGTGCTTTTTCAGTGGTGGAAAGACTCTTTCTTGCACTGAGGTCTGCTTATTGTAAATATCTTGTACTTATTTGAACACCTTTTAATGTAAAAGTTGGCCTCTGTGCTTTTTCAGTGTTGGAAAGACCCTTTCTTGCACTGAGGTCTGCTTATTGTAAATATCTTGTACTTATTTGAACACCTTTTAATGTCAAAGTCGGCCTCTGTGCTTTTTCAGTGGTGGAAAGACTCTTTCTTGCACTGAGGTCTGCTTATTGTAAATATCTTGTACTTGTTTGAACACCTTTTAATGTCAAAGTTGGCCTCTGTGCTTTTTCAGTGGTGGAAAGACTCTTTCTTGCACTGAGGTCTGCTTATTGTAAATATCTTGTACTTGTTTGAACACCTTTTCATGTCAAAGTTGGCTTTTGTGCTTTTGAGTGGTGGAAAGTCTCTTTCTTGCACTGAGGTCTGCTTATTGTAAATATCTTGTACTTGTTTTAATGTCAAAGTTGGCCTTTGTGCTTTTTCAGTGTTGTAAAGACTCTTTCTTGCACTGAGGTCTGCTTATTGTAAATATCTTGTACTTGTTTGAACACCTTTTAATGTCAAAGTTGGCCTCTGTGCTATTTCAGTGTTGTAAAGACTCTTTCTTGCACTGAGGTCTGCTTATTGTAAATATCTTGTACTTGTTTTTACACCTTTTCATGTCAAAGTTGGCCTTTGTGCTTTTTCAGTGTTGTAAAGACTCTTTCTTGCACTGAGGTCTGCTTATTGTAAATATATTGTACTTGCTTGAACACCTTTTCATGTCAAAGTTGGCCTTTGTGCTTTTCAGTGGTGGAAAGTCTCTTTCTTGCACTGAGGTCTGCTTATTGTAAATATCTTGTACTTGTTTGAACACCTTTTCATGTCAAAGTTGGCCTTTGTGCTTTTTCAGTGTTGTAAAGACTCTTTCTTGCACTGAGGTCTGCTTATTGTAAATATCTTGTACTTGTTTGAACACCTTTTCATGTCAAAGTTGGCCTTTGTGCTTTTTCAGTGTTGTAAAGACCCTTTCTTGCACTGAGGTCTGCTTATTGTAAATATCTTGTACTTATTTGAACACCTTTTAATGTCAAAGTTGGCCTCTGTGCTGTTTCAGTGTTGGAAAGACTCTTTTTTGCACTGAGGTCTGCTTATTGTAAATATCTTGTACTTGTTTTTACACCTTTTAATGTCAAAGTTGGCCTCTGTGCTTTTTCAGTGTTGGAAAGACTCTTTTTTGCACTGAGGTCTGCTTATTGTAAATATCTTGTACTTGTTTTAATGTCAAAGTTGTTCTCTGTGCTTTTTCAGTGGTGGAAAGACACTTTCTTGCACTGAGGTCTGCTTATTGTAAATATCTTGTACTTGTTTGAACACCTTTTCATGTCAAAGTTGGCCTTTGTGCTTTTCAGTGGTGGAAAGTCTCTTTCTTGCACTGAGGTCTGCTTATTGTAAATATCTTGTACTTGTTTGAACACCTTTTCATGTCAAAGTTGGCCTTTGTGCTTTTTCAGTGTTGTAAAGACTCTTTCTTGCACTGAGGTCTGCTTATTGTAAATATCTTGTACTTGTTTGAACACCTTTTCATGTCAAAGTTCGCCTTTGTGCTTTTTCAGTGTTGTAAAGACTCTTTCTTGCACTGAGGTCTGCTTATTGTAAATATCTTGTACTTATTTGAACACCTTTTAATGTCAAAGTTGGCCTCTGTGCTTTTTCAGTGGTGGAAAGACTCTTTTTTGCACTGAGGTCTGCTTATTGTAAATATCTTGTACTTGTTTTTACACCTTTTAATGTCAAAGTTGGCCTCTGTGCTTTTTCAGTGGTGGAAAGTCTCTTTCTTGCACTGAGGTCTGCTTATTGTAAATATCTTGTACTTGTTTTAATGTCAAAGTTGTTCTCTGTGCTTTTTCAGAGGTGGAAAGACACTTTCTTGCACTGAGGTCTGCTTATTGTAAATATATTGTACTTGCTTGAACACCTTTTCATGTCAAAGTTGGCCTTTGTGCTTTTCAGTGGTGGAAAGTCTCTTTCTTGCACTGAGGTCTGCTTATTGTAAATATCTTGTACTTGTTTGAACACCTTTTCATGTCAAAGTTGGCCTCAATGCTTTTTCAGTGTTGTAAAGACTCTTTCTTGCACTGAGGTCTGCTTATTGTAAATATCTTGTACTTGTTTGAACACCTTTTCATGTCAAAGTTCGCCTTTGTGCTTTTTCAGTGTTGTAAAGACTCTTTCTTGCACTGAGGTCTGCTTATTGTAAATATCTTGTACTTATTTGAACACCTTTTAATGTCAAAGTTGGCCTCTGTGCTTTTTCAGTGGTGGAAAGACTCTTTTTTGCACTGAGGTCTGCTTATTGTAAATATCTTGTACTTGTTTTTACACCTTTTAATGTCAAAGTTGGCCTCTGTGCTTTTTCAGTGGTGGAAAGTCTCTTTCTTGCACTGAGGTCTGCTTATTGTAAATATCTTGTACTTGTTTTTACACCTTTTAATGTCAAAGTTGGCCTCTCTGCTTTTTCATTGGTGGAAAGTCTCTTTCTTGCACTGAGGTCTGCTTATTGTAAATATCTTGTACTTGTTTTTACACCTTTTAATGTCAAAGTTGGCCTCTGTGCTTTTTCAGTGGTGGAAAGTCTCTTTCTTGCACTGAGGTCTGCTTATTGTAAATATCTTGTACTTGTTTTAATGTCAAAGTTGGCCTTTGTGCTTTTTCAGTGTTGGAAAGTCTCTTTCTTGCACTGAGGTCTGCTTATTGTAAATATCTTGTACTTGTTTTTACACCTTTTATTGTCAAAGTTGGCCTCTGTGCTTTTTCAGTGGTGGAAAGTCTCTTTCTTGCACTGAGGTCTGCTTATTGTAAATATCTTGTACTTGTTTTTACACCTTTTATTGTCAAAGTTGGCCTCTGTGCTTTTTCGTTGGTGGAAAGTGTCTTTCTTGCACTGAGGTCTGCTTATTGTAAATATCTTGTACTTGGTTTAATGTCAAAGTTGGCCTTTGTGCTTTTTCGTTGGTGGAAAGTGTCTTTCTTGCACTGAGGTCTGCTTATTGTAAATATCTTGTACTTGTTTGAACACCTTTTAATGTCAAAGTTGGCCTCTGTGCTATTTCAGTGTTGTAAAGACTCTTTCTTGCACTGAGGTCTGCTTATTGTAAATATCTTGTACTTGTTCTTACACCTTTTCATGTCAAAGTTGGCCTTTGTGCTTTTTCAGTGTTGGAAAGTCTCTTTCTTGCACTGAGGTCTGCTTATTGTAAATATCTTGTACTTGTTTTTACACCTTTTAATGTCAAAGTTGGCCTCTGTGCTTTTTCAGTGGTGGAAAGTGTCTTTCTTGCACTGAGGTCTGCTTATTGTAAATATCTTGTACTTGTTTTAATGTCAAAGTTGGCCTCTCTGCTGTTTCGTCTGTGGAAAGTGTCTTTCTTGCACTGAGGTCTGCTTATTGTAAATATCTTGTACTTGTTTTAATGTCAAAGTTGGCCTTTGTGCTTTTTCAGTGTTGTAAAGACTCTTTCTTGCACTGAGGTCTGCTTATTGTAAATATCTTGTACTTGTTTGAACACCTTTTAATGTCAAAGTTGGCCTTTGTGCTATTTCAGTGTTGTAAAGACTCTTTCTTGCACTGAGGTCTGCTTATTGTAAATATCTTGTACTTGTTTTAATGTCAAAGTTGGCCTTTGTGCTTTTTCAGTGTTGTAAAGACTCTTTCTTGCACTGAGGTCTGCTTATTGTAAATATCTTGTACTTGTTTTTACACCTTTTCATGTCAAAGTTGGCCTTTGTGCTTTTTCAGTGTTGGAAAGTCTCTTTCTTGCACTGAGGTCTGCTTATTGTAAATATCTTGTACTTGTTTTTACACCTTTTAATGTCAAAGTTGGCCTTTGTGCTTTTTCAGTGTTGGAAAGTCTCTTTCTTGCACTGAGGTCTGCTTATTGTAAATATCTTGTACTTGTTTTTACACCTTTTCATGTCAAAGTTGGTCTCTGTGCTTTTTCAGTGGTGGAAAGACTCTTTCTTGCACTGAGGTCTGCTTATTGTAAATATCTTGTACTTGTTTTAATGTAAAAGTTGGCCTCTCTGCTTTTTCGTTGGTGGAAAGTGTCTTTCTTGCACTGAGGTCTGCTTATTGTAAATATCTTGTACTTGTTTTAATGTCAAAGTTGGCCTCTGTGCTTTTTCGTTGGTGGAAAGTGTCTTTCTTGCACTGAGGTCTGCTTATTGTAAATATCTTGTACTTGTTTTTACACCTTTTAATGTCAAAGTTGGCCTCTGTGCTTTTTCATTGGTGGAAAGTGTCTTTCTTGCACTGAGGTCTGCTTATTGTAAATATCTTGTACTTGTTTTAATGTCAAAGTTGGCCTCTGTGCTTTTTCAGTGTTGGAAAGTATCTTTCTTGCACTGATGTCTGCTTATTGTAAATATCTTGTCCTTGTTTTAATGTCAAAGTTGGCCTCTTTGCTTTTTCAGTGTTGGAAAGTATCTTTCTTGCACTGAGGTCTGCTTATTGTAAATATCTTGTCCTTGTTTTAATGTCAAAGTTGGCCTCTGTGCTTTTTCAGTGGTGGAAAGACTCTTTCTTGCACTGAGGTCTGCTTATTGTAAATATCTTGTACTTGTTTTTACACCTTTTATTGTCAAAGTTGGCCTCTGTGCTTTTTCAGTGGTGGAAAGTCTCTTTCTTGCACTGAGGTCTGCTTATTGTAAATATCTTGTACTTGGTTTAATGTCAAAGTTGGCCTCTGTGCTTTTTCGTTGGTGGAAAGTATCTTTCTGGCACTGAGGTCTGCTTATTGTAAATATCTTGTCCTTGTTTTAATGTCAAAGTTGGCCTCTGTGCTTTTTCAGTGGTGGAAAGACTCTTTCTTGCACTGAGGTCTGCTTATTGTAAATATCTTGTACTTGTTTTTACACCTTTTATTGTCAAAGTTGGCCTCTGTGCTTTTTCAGTGGTGGAAAGTCTCTTTCTTGCACTGAGGTCTGCTTATTGTAAATATCTTGTACTTGTTTTAATGTCAAAGTTGGCCTTTGTGCTTTTTCAGTGTTGTAAAGACTCTTTCTTGCACTGAGGTCTGCTTATTGTAAATATCTTGTACTTGTTTGAACACCTTTTAATGTCAAAGTTGGCCTCTGTGCTATTTCAGTGTTGTAAAGACTCTTTCTTGCACTGAGGTCTGCTTATTATAAATATCTTGTACTTGTTTGAACACCTTTTCATGTCAAAGTTGGCCTCTGTGCTTTTTCAGTTTTGGAAAGTCTCTTGCACTGAGGTCTGCTTATTATAAATATCTTGTACTTGTTTGAACACCTTTTCATGTCAAAGTTGGCCTCTGTGCTTTTTCAGTGTTGGAAAGACCCTTTCTTGCACTGAGGTCTGCTTATTGTAAATATCTTGTACTTCTTTGAACACCTTTTAATGTCAAATTTGGCCTCTGTGCTTCTTCAGTGGTGGAAAGTATCTTTCTTGCACTGAGGTCTGCTTATTGTAAATATCTTGTACTTGTTTTAATGTCAAAGTTGGCCTTTGTGCTTTTTCAGTGTTGTGAAGACTCTTTCTTGCACTGAGGTCTGCTTATTGTAAATATCTTGTACTTGTTTGAACACCTTTTCATGTCAAAGTTGGCCTCTGTGCTTTTTCAGTGTTGGAAAGACCCTTTCTTGCACTGAGGTCTGCTTATTGTAAATATCTTGTACTTCTTTGAACACCTTTTAATGTCAAATTTGGCCTCTGTGCTTCTTCAGTGGTGGAAAGTATCTTTCTTGCACTGAGGTCTGCTTATTGTAAATATCTTGTACTTGTTTTAATGTCAAAGTTGGCCTTTGTGCTTTTTCAGTGTTGTGAAGACTCTTTCTTGCACTGAGGTCTGCTTATTGTAAATATCTTGTACTTGTTTGAACACCTTTTCATGTCAAAGTTGGCCTTTGTGCTTTTTCAGTGTTTTGAAGACTCTTTCTTGCACTGAGGTCTGCTTATTGTAAATATCTTGTACTTGTTTTAATGTCAAAGTTGGCCTCTGTGCTTTTTCAGTGGTGGAAAGACACTTTCTTGCACTGAGGTCTGCTTATTGTAAATATATTGTACTTGTTTGAACACCTTTTAATGTCAAAGTTGGCCTCTGTGCTTTTTCAGTGGTGGAAAGTCTCTTTCTTGCACTGAGGTCTGCTTATTGTAAATATCTTGTACTTGTTTTTACACCTTTTATTGTCAAAGTTGGCCTCTGTGCTTTTTCAGTGGTGGAAAGTCTCTTTCTTGCACTGAGGTCTGCTTATTGTAAATATCTTGTACTTGTTTTAATGTCAAAGTTGGCCTTTGTGCTTTTTCAGTGTTGTAAAGACTCTTTCTTGCACTGAGGTCTGCTTATTGTAAATATCTTGTACTTGTTTGAACACCTTTTAATGTCAAAGTTGGCCTCTGTGCTATTTCAGTGTTGTAAAGACTCTTTCTTGCACTGAGGTCTGCTTATTATAAATATCTTGTACTTGTTTGAACACCTTTTCATGTCAAAGTTGGCCTCTGTGCTTTTTCAGTTTTGGAAAGTCTCTTGCACTGAGGTCTGCTTATTATAAATATCTTGTACTTGTTTGAACACCTTTTCATGTCAAAGTTGGCCTCTGTGCTTTTTCAGTGTTGGAAAGACCCTTTCTTGCACTGAGGTCTGCTTATTGTAAATATCTTGTACTTGTTTGAACACCTTTTCATGTCAAAGTTGGCCTCTGTGCTTTTTCAGTGTTGGAAAGACACTTTCTTGCACTGAGGTCTGCTTATTGTAAATATCTTGTACTTCTTTGAACACCTTTTAATGTCAAATTTGGCCTCTGTGCTTCTTCAGTGGTGGAAAGTATCTTTCTTGCACTGAGGTCTGCTTATTGTAAATATCTTGTACTTGTTTTAATGTCAAAGTTGGCCTTTGTGCTTTTTCAGTGTTGTGAAGACTCTTTCTTGCACTGAGGTCTGCTTATTGTAAATATCTTGTACTTGTTTGAACACCTTTTCATGTCAAAGTTGGCCTTTGTGCTTTTTCAGTGTTTTGAAGACTCTTTCTTGCACTGAGGTCTGCTTATTGTAAATATCTTGTACTTGTTTTAATGTCAAAGTTGGCCTCTGTGCTTTTTCAGTGGTGGAAAGACACTTTCTTGCACTGAGGTCTGCTTATTGTAAATATATTGTACTTGCTTGAACACCTTTTCATGTCAAAGTTGGCCTTTGTGCTTTTAAGTGGTGGAAAGTCTCTTTCTTGCACTGAGGTCTGCTTATTGTAAATATCTTGTACTTGTTTGAACACCTTTTCATGTAAAAGTTGGCCTCAATGCTTTTTCAGTGTTGTAAAGACTCTTTCTTGCACTGAGGTCTGCTTATTGTAAATATCTTGTACTTGTTTGAACACCTTTTCATGTCAAAGTTGGCCTTTGTGCTTTTTCAGTGTTTTGAAGACTCTTTCTTGCACTGAGGTCTGCTTATTGTAAATATCTTGTACTTGTTTTAATGTCAAAGTTGGCCTCTGTGCTTTTTCAGTTGTGAAAAGACACTTTCTTGCACTGAGGTCTGCTTATTGTAAATATATTGTACTTGCTTGAACACCTTTTCATGTCAAAGTTGGCCTTTGTGCTTTTCAGTGGTGGAAAGTCTCTTTCTTGCACTGAGGTCTGCTTATTGTAAATATCTTGTACTTGTTTGAACACCTTTTCATGTCAAAGTTGGCCTTTGTGCTTTTTCAGTGTTGTAAAGACCCTTTCTTGCACTGAGGTCTGCTTATTGTAAATATCTTGTACTTATTTGAACACCTTTTAATGTCAAAGTTGGCCTCTGTGCTTTTTCAGTGGTGGAAAGACTCTTTCTTGCACTGAGGTCTGCTTATTGTAAATATCTTGTACTTGTTTTTACACCTTTTAATGTCAAAGTTGGCCTCTGTGCTTTTTCAGTGGTGGAAAGTCTCTTTCTTGCACTGAGGTCTGCTTATTGTAAATATCTTGTACTTGTTTTAATTTCAAAGTTGGCCTCTGTGCTTTTTCGTTGGTCGAAAGTCTCTTTCTTGCACTGAGGTCTGCTTCCTGTAAATATCTTGTACTTGGTTTAATGTCAAAGTTGGCCTCTGTGCTTTTTCATTGGTGGAAAGACTCTTTCTTGCACTGAGGTCTGCTTATTGTAAATATCTTGTACTTGTTTGAACACCTTTTCATATCAAAGTTGGCCTCTGTGCTTTTTCAGTGTTGGAAAGACTCTTTCTTGCACTGAGGTCTGCTTATTGTAAATATCTTGTACTTGTTTGAACACCTTTTCATGTCAAAGTTGGCCTCAATGCTTTTTCAGTGTTGTAAAGACTCTTTCTTGCACTGAGGTCTGCTTATTGTAAATATCTTGTACTTGTTTGAACACCTTTTCATGTCAAAGTTGGCCTCTGTGCTTTTTCGTTGGTGGAAAGTGTCTTTCTTGCACTGAGGTCTGCTTATTGTAAATATCTTGTACTTGTTTTAATGTCAAAGTTGGCCTTTGTGCTTTTTCAGTGTTGTGAAGACTCTTTCTTGCACTGAGGTCTGCTTATTGTAAATATCTTGTACTTGTTTGAACACCTTTTCATGTCAAAGTTGGCCTCTGTGCTTTTTCGTTGGTGGAAAGTATCTTTCTTGCACTGAGGTCTGCTTATTGTAAATATCTTGTACTTGTTTTAATGTCAAAGTTGGCCTCTGTGCTTTTTCAGTGTTGTGAAGACTCTTTCTTGCACTGAGGTCTGCTTATTGTAAATATCTTGTACTTGTTTGAACACCTTTTCATGTCAAAGTTGGCCTTTGTGCTTTTTCAGTGTTTTGAAGACTCTTTCTTGCACTGAGGTCTGCTTATTGTAAATATCTTGTACTTGTTTTAATGTCAAAGTTGGCCTCTGTGCTTTTTCAGTGGTGGAAAGACACTTTCTTGCACTGAGGTCTGCTTATTGTAAATATATTGTACTTGTTTGAACACCTTTTAATGTCAAAGTTGGCCTCTGTGCTTTTTCAGTGGTGGAAAGTCTCTTTCTTGCACTGAGGTCTGCTTATTGTAAATATCTTGTACTTGTTTTTACACCTTTTATTGTCAAAGTTGGCCTCTGTGCTTTTTCAGTGGTGGAAAGTCTCTTTCTTGCACTGAGGTCTGCTTATTGTAAATATCTTGTACTTGTTTTAATGTCAAAGTTGGCCTTTGTGCTTTTTCAGTGTTGTAAAGACTCTTTCTTGCACTGAGGTCTGCTTATTGTAAATATCTTGTACTTGTTTGAACACCTTTTAATGTCAAAGTTGGCCTCTGTGCTATTTCAGTGTTGTAAAGACTCTTTCTTGCACTGAGGTCTGCTTATTATAAATATCTTGTACTTGTTTGAACACCTTTTCATGTCAAAGTTGGCCTCTGTGCTTTTTCAGTTTTGGAAAGTCTCTTGCACTGAGGTCTGCTTATTATAAATATCTTGTACTTGTTTGAACACCTTTTCATGTCAAAGTTGGCCTCTGTGCTTTTTCAGTGTTGGAAAGACCCTTTCTTGCACTGAGGTCTGCTTATTGTAAATATCTTGTACTTGTTTGAACACCTTTTCATGTCAAAGTTGGCCTCTGTGCTTTTTCAGTGTTGGAAAGACCCTTTCTTGCACTGAGGTCTGCTTATTGTAAATATCTTGTACTTCTTTGAACACCTTTTAATGTCAAATTTGGCCTCTGTGCTTCTTCAGTGGTGGAAAGTATCTTTCTTGCACTGAGGTCTGCTTATTGTAAATATCTTGTACTTGTTTTAATGTCAAAGTTGGCCTTTGTGCTTTTTCAGTGTTGTGAAGACTCTTTCTTGCACTGAGGTCTGCTTATTGTAAATATCTTGTACTTGTTTTAATGTCAAAGTTGGCCTCTGTGCTTTTTCAGTGGTGGAAAGACACTTTCTTGCACTGAGGTCTGCTTATTGTAAATATATTGTACTTGCTTGAACACCTTTTCATGTCAAAGTTGGCCTTTGTGCTTTTAAGTGGTGGAAAGTCTCTTTCTTGCACTGAGGTCTGCTTATTGTAAATATCTTGTACTTGTTTGAACACCTTTTCATGTAAAAGTTGGCCTCAATGCTTTTTCAGTGTTGTAAAGACTCTTTCTTGCACTGAGGTCTGCTTATTGTAAATATCTTGTACTTGTTTGAACACCTTTTCATGTCAAAGTTGGCCTTTGTGCTTTTTCAGTGTTTTGAAGACTCTTTCTTGCACTGAGGTCTGCTTATTGTAAATATCTTGTACTTGTTTTAATGTCAAAGTTGGCCTCTGTGCTTTTTCAGTTGTGAAAAGACACTTTCTTGCACTGAGGTCTGCTTATTGTAAATATATTGTACTTGCTTGAACACCTTTTCATGTCAAAGTTGGCCTTTGTGCTTTTCAGTGGTGGAAAGTCTCTTTCTTGCACTGAGGTCTGCTTATTGTAAATATCTTGTACTTGTTTGAACACCTTTTCATGTCAAAGTTGGCCTTTGTGCTTTTTCAGTGTTGTAAAGACCCTTTCTTGCACTGAGGTCTGCTTATTGTAAATATCTTGTACTTATTTGAACACCTTTTAATGTCAAAGTTGGCCTCTGTGCTTTTTCAGTGGTGGAAAGACTCTTTCTTGCACTGAGGTCTGCTTATTGTAAATATCTTGTACTTGTTTTTACACCTTTTAATGTCAAAGTTGGCCTCTGTGCTTTTTCAGTGGTGGAAAGTCTCTTTCTTGCACTGAGGTCTGCTTATTGTAAATATCTTGTACTTGTTTTAATTTCAAAGTTGGCCTCTGTGCTTTTTCGTTGGTCGAAAGTCTCTTTCTTGCACTGAGGTCTGCTTCCTGTAAATATCTTGTACTTGGTTTAATGTCAAAGTTGGCCTCTGTGCTTTTTCATTGGTGGAAAGACTCTTTCTTGCACTGAGGTCTGCTTATTGTAAATATCTTGTACTTGTTTGAACACCTTTTCATATCAAAGTTGGCCTCTGTGCTTTTTCAGTGTTGGAAAGACTCTTTCTTGCACTGAGGTCTGCTTATTGTAAATATCTTGTACTTGTTTGAACACCTTTTCATGTCAAAGTTGGCCTCAATGCTTTTTCAGTGTTGTAAAGACTCTTTCTTGCACTGAGGTCTGCTTATTGTAAATATCTTGTACTTGTTTGAACACCTTTTCATGTCAAAGTTGGCCTCTGTGCTTTTTCAGTGTTGGAAAGACTCTTTCTTGCACTGAGGTCTGCTTATTGTAAATATCTTGTACTTGCTTGAACACCTTTTCATGTCAAAGTTGGCCTCTGTGCTTTTTCGTTGGTGGAAAGTGTCTTTCTTGCACTGAGGTCTGCTTATTGTAAATATCTTGTACTTGGTTTAATGTCAAAGTTGGCCTCTGTGCTTTTTCAGTGTTGGAAAGTATCTTTCTTGCACTGAGGTCTGCTTATTGTAAATATCTTGTACTTGCTTGAAGACCTTTTCATGTCAAAGTTGGCCTCAATGCTTTTTCAGTGTTGTAAAGACTCTTTCTTGCACTGAGGTCTGCTTATTGTAAATATCTTGTACTTGTTTGAACACCTTTTCATGTCAAAGTTGGCCTCAATGCTTTTTCAGTGTTGTAAAGACTCTTTCTTGCACTGAGGTCTGCTTATTGTAAATATATTGTACTTGCTTGAACACCTTTTCATGTCAAAGTTGGCCTCTGTGCTTTTTCGTTGGTGGAAAGTGTCTTTCTTGCACTGAGGTCTGCTTATTGTAAATATCTTGTACTTGGTTTAATGTCAAAGTTGGCCTCTGTGCTTTTTCAGTGTTGGAAAGTATCTTTCTTGCACTGAGGTCTGCTTATTGTAAATATCTTGTACTTGCTTGAAGACCTTTTCATGTCAAAGTTGGCCTCAATGCTTTTTCAGTGTTGTAAAGACTCTTTCTTGCACTGAGGTCTGCTTATTGTAAATATCTTGTACTTGTTTGAACACCTTTTCATGTCAAAGTTGGCCTCAATGCTTTTTCAGTGTTGTAAAGACTCTTTCTTGCACTGAGGTCTGCTTATTGTAAATATCTTGTACTTGTTTGAACACCTTTTCATATCAAAGTTGGCCTTTGTGCTTTTTCAGTGTTGTGAAGACTCTTTCTTGCACTGAGGTCTGCTTATTGTAAATATCTTGTACTTGTTTGAACACCTTTTCATGTCAAAGTTGGCCTCTGTGCTTTTTCAGTGTTGTAAAGACTCTTTCTTGCACTGAGGTCTGCTTATTGTAAATATATTGTACTTGCTTGAACACCTTTTCATGTCAAAGTTGGCCTTTGTGCTTTTCAGTGGTGGAAAGTCTCTTTCTTGCACTGAGGTCTGCTTATTGTAAATATCTTGTACTTGTTTGAACACCTTTTCATGTCAAAGTTGGCCTTTGTGCTTTTTCAGTGTTGTGAAGACTCTTTCTTGCACTGAGGTCTGCTTATTGTAAATATCTTGTACTTGTTTGAACACCTATTCATGTCAAAGTTGGCCTCAATGCTTTTTCAGTGTTGTAAAGACTCTTTCTTGCACTGAGGTCTGCTTATTGTAAATATCTTGTACTTATTTGAACACCTTTTAATGTCAAAGTTGGCCTCTGTGCTTTTTCAGTGGTGGAAAGACTCTTTCTTGCACTGAGGTCTGCTTATTGTAAATATCTTGTACTTGTTTTTACACCTTTTAATGTCAAAGTTGGCCTCTGTGCTTTTTCAGTGGTGGAAAGTCTCTTTCTTGCACTGAGGTCTGCTTATTGTAAATATCTTGTACTTGTTTTAATGTCAAAGTTGGCCTCTGTGCTTTTTCGTTGGTGGAAAGTGTCTTTCTTGCACTGAGGTCTGCTTATTGTAAATATCTTGTAGTTTTTTTAATGTCAAAGTTGGCCTCTGTGCTTTTTCAGTGGTGGAAAGTATCTTTCTTGCACTGAGGTCTGCTTATTGTAAATATATTGTACTTGCTTGAACACCTTTTCATGTCAAAGTTGGCCTTTGTGCTTTTTCAGTGTTGTAAAGACTCTTTCTTGCACTGAGGTCTGCTTATTGTAAATATCTTGTACTTGTTTGAACACCTTTTCATGTCAAAGTTGGCCTCTGTGCTTTTTCAGTGTTGGAAAGACTCTTTCTTGCACTGAGGTCTGCTTATTGTAAATATATTGTACTTGCTTGAACACCTTTTCATGTCAAGGTTGGCCTCTGTGCTTTTTCGTTGGTGGAAAGTGTCTTTCTTGCACTGAGGTCTGCTTATTGTAAATATCTTGTACTTGGTTTAATGTCAAAGTTGGCCTCTGTGCTTTTTCAGTGTTGGAAAGTATCTTTCTTGCACTGAGGTCTGCTTATTGTAAATATCTTCTACTTGCTTGAAGACCTTTTCATGTCAAAGTTGGCCTTTGTGCTTTTTCAGTGTTGTGAAGACTCTTTCTTGCACTGAGGTCTGCTTATTGTAAATATCTTGTACTTGTTTGAACACCTTTTCATATCAAAGTTGGCCTTTGTGCTTTTTCAGTGTTGTGAAGACTCTTTCTTGCACTGAGGTCTGCTTATTGTAAATATATTGTACTTGCTTGAACACCTTTTCATGTCAAAGTTGGCCTTTGTGCTTTTCAGTGGTGGAAAGTCTCTTTCTTGCACTGAGGTCTGCTTATTGTAAATATCTTGTACTTGTTTTTACACCTTTTAATGTCAAAGTTGGCCTCTGTGCTTTTTCAGTGGTGGAAAGTCTCTTTCTTGCACTGAGGTCTGCTTATTGTAAATATCTTGTACTTGTTTTAATGTCAAAGTTGGCCTCTGTGCTTTTTCGTTGGTGGAAAGTGTCTTTCTTGCACTGAGGTCTGCTTATTGTAAATATCTTGTAGTTTTTTTAATGTCAAAGTTGGCCTCTGTGCTTTTTCAGTGGTGGAAAGTCTCTTTCTTGCACTGAGGTCTGCTTATTGTAAATATCTTGTACTTGTTTGAACACCTTTTCATGTCAAAGTTGGCCTTTGTGCTTTTCAGTGGTGGAAAGTCTCTTTCTTGCACTGAGGTCTGCTTATTGTAAATATCTTGTACTTGTTTGAACACCTTTTCATGTCAAAGTTGGCTTTTGTGCTTTTTCAGTGTTGTAAAGACTCTTTCTTGCACTGAGGTCTGCTTATTGTAAATATCTTGTACTTGTTTGAACACCTTTTCATGTCAAAGTTGGCCTCAATGCTTTTTCAGTGTTGTAAAGACTCTTTCTTGCACTGAGGTCTGCTTATTGTAAATATCTTGTACTTGTTTGAACACCTTTTCATGTCAAAGTTGGCCTCAATGCTTTTTCAGTGTTGTAAAGACTCTTTCTTGCACTGAGGTCTGCTTATTGTAAATATATTGTACTTGCTTGAACACCTTTTCATGTCAAAGTTGGCCTTTGTGCTTTTCAGTGGTGGAAAGTCTCTTTCTTGCACTGAGGTCTGCTTATTGTAAATATATTGTACTTGGTTTAATGTCAAAGTTGGCCTCTGTGCTTTTTCAGTGGTGGAAAGACTCTTTCTTGCACTGAGGTCTGCTTATTGTAAATATATTGTACTTGCTTGAACACCTTTTCATGTCAAAGTTGGCCTTTGTGCTTTTTCAGTGTTGTGAAGACTCTTTCTTGCACTGAGGTCTGCTTATTGTAAATATCTTGTACTTGTTTGAACACCTTTTCATGTCAAAGTTGGCCTTTGTGCTTTTCAGTGGTGGAAAGTCTCTTTCTTGCACTGAGGTCTGCTTACTGTAAATATCTTGTACTTGTTTGAACACCTTTTCATGTCAAAGTTGGCCTCTGTGCTTTTTCAGTGTTGTGAAGACTCTTTCTTGCACTGAGGTCTGCTTATTGTAAATATCTTGTACTTGTTTGAACACCTTTTCATGTCAAAGTTGGCCTCAATGCTTTTTCAGTGTTGTAAAGACTCTTTCTTGCACTGAGGTCTGCTTATTGTAAATATCTTGTACTTGTTTGAACACCTTTTCATGTCAAAGTTGGCCTCTGTGCTTTTTCAGTGTTGTAAAGACTCTTTCTTGCACTGAGGCCTGCTTATTGTAAATATCTTGTACTTGTTTGAACACCTTTTCATGTAAAAGTTGGCCTTTGTGCTTTTTCAGTGTTGTCAAGACTCTTTCTTGCACTGAGGTCTGCTTATTGTAAATATCTTGTACTTGTTTGAACACCTTTTAATGTCAAAGTTGGCCTCTGTGCTTTTTCAGTGTTGGAAAGTCTCTTTCTTGCACTGAGGTTTGCTTATTGTAAATATCTTGTACTTGTTTTAATGTCAAAGTTGGCCTCTGTGCTTTTTCGTTGGTGGAAAGTGTCTTTCTTGCACTGAGGTCTGCTTCTTGTAAATATCTTGTACTTGGTTTAATGTCAAAGTTGGCCTCTGTGCTTTTTCAGTGGTGGAAAGACTCTTTCTTGCACTGAGGTCTGCTTATTGTAAATATCTTGTACTTGTTTCAACACCTTTTCATGTCAAAGTTGGCCTCTGTGCTTTTTCAGTGTTGTAAAGACTCTTTCTTGCACTGAGGTCTGCTTATTGTAAATATCTTGTACTTGTTTGAACACCTTTTCATGTCAAAGTTGGCCTCTGTGCTTTTCAGTGGTGGAAAGTCTCTTTCTTGCACTGAGGTCTGCTTATTGTAAATATCTTGTACTTGTTTGAACACCTTTTCATATCAAAGTTGGCCTTTGTGCTTTTTCGTTGGTGGAAAGTGTCTTTCTTGCACTGAGGTCTGCTTATTGTAAATATCTTGTACTTGCTTGAAGACCTTTTCATGTCAAAGTTGGCCTTTGTGCTTTTCAGTGGTGGAAAGTCTCTTTCTTGCACTGAGGTCTGCTTATTGTAAATATCTTGTACTTGTTTGAACACCTTTTCATATCAAAGTTGGCCTTTGTGCTTTTTCAGTGTTGTAAAGACTCTTTCTTGCACTGAGGTCTGCTTATTGTAAATATCTTGTACTTGTTTGAACACCTTTTCATGTCAAAGTTGGCCTCAATGCTTTTTCAGTGTTGTAAAGACTCTTTCTTGCACTGAGGTCTGCTTATTGTAAATATATTGTACTTGCTTGAACACCTTTTCATGTCAAAGTTGGCCTTTGTGCTTTTCAGTGGTGGAAAGTCTCTTTCTTGCACTGAGGTCTGCTTATTGTAAATATCTTGTACTTGTTTGAACACCTTTTCATGTCAAAGTTGGCCTTTGTGCTTTTTCAGTGTTGTGAAGACTCTTTCTTGCACTGAGGTCTGCTTATTGTAAATATCTTGTACTTGTTTGAACACCTTTTCATGTCAAAGTTGGCCTCAATGCTTTTTCAGTGTTGTAAAGACTCTTTCTTGCACTGAGGTCTGCTTATTGTAAATATCTTGTACTTGTTTGAACACCTTTTCATGTCAAAGTTGGCCTTTGTGCTTTTTCAGTGTTGTGAAGACTCTTTCTTGCACTGAGGTCTGCTTATTGTAAATATCTTGTACTTATTTGAACACCTTTTAATGTCAAAGTTGGCCTCTGTGCTTTTTCAGTGGTGGAAAGACTCTTTCTTGCACTGAGGTCTGCTTATTGTAAATATCTTGTACTTGTTTGAACACCTTTTCATGTCAAAGTTGGCCTCAATGCTTTTTCAGTGTTGTAAAGACTCTTTCTTGCACTGAGGTCTGCTTATTGTAAATATCTTGTACTTATTTGAACACCTTTTAATGTCAAAGTTGGCCTCTGTGCTTTTTCAGTGGTGGAAAGACTCTTTCTTGCACTGAGGTCTGCTTATTGTAAATATCTTGTACTTGTTTTTACACCTTTTAATGTCAAAGTTGGCCTCTGTGCTTTTTCAGTGGTGGAAAGTCTCTTTCTTGCACTGAGGTCTGCTTATTGTAAATATCTTGTACTTGTTTTAATGTCAAAGTTGGCCTCTGTGCTTTTTCGTTGGTGGAAAGTGTCTTTCTTGCACTGAGGTCTGCTTATTGTAAATATCTTGTACTAGTTTTAATGTCAAAGTTGGCCTCTGTGCTTTTTCAGTGGTGGAAAGACTCTTTCTTGCACTGAGGTCTGCTTATTGTAAATATCTTGTACTTGTTTGAACACCTTTTCATGTCAAAGTTGGCCTTTGTGCTTTTCAGTGGTGGAAAGTCTCTTTCTTGCACTGAGGTCTGCTTATTGTAAATTTCTTGTACTTGCTTGAACACCTTTTCATGTCAAAGTTGGCCTTTGTGCTTTTCAGTGGTGGAAAGTCTCTTTCTTGCACTGAGGTCTGCTTATTGTAAATATCTTGTACTTGTTTGAACACCTTTTCATGTCAAAGTTGGCCTTTGTGCTTTTTCAGTGTTGTGAAGACTCTTTCTTGCACTGAGGTCTGCTTATTGTAAATATCTTGTACTTGTTTGAACACCTTTTAATGTCAAAGTTGGCCTTTGTGCTTTTTCAGTGTTGGAAAGTCTCTTTCTTGCACTGAGGTTTGCTTATTGTAAATATCTTGTACTTGTTTTAATGTCAAAGTTGGCCTCTGTGCTTTTTCGTTGGTGGAAAGTGTCTTTCTTGCACTGAGGTCTGCTTCTTGTAAATATCTTGTACTTGGTTTAATGTCAAAGTTGGCCTCTGTGCTTTTTCAGTGGTGGAAAGACTCTTTCTTGCACTGAGGTCTGCTTATTGTAAATATCTTGTACTTGTTTGAACACCTTTTCATATCAAAGTTGGCCTTTGTGCTTTTTCAGTGTTGTGAAGACTCTTTCTTGCACTGAGGTCTGCTTATTGTAAATATATTGTACTTGCTTGAACACCTTTTCATGTCAAAGTTGGCCTTTGTGCTTTTCAGTGGTGGAAAGTCTCTTTCTTGCACTGAGGTCTGCTTATTGTAAATATCTTGTACTTATTTGAACACCTTTTAATGTCAAAGTTGGCCTCTGTGCTTTTTCAGTGGTGGAAAGACTCTTTCTTGCACTGAGGTCTGCTTATTGTAAATATCTTGTACTTGTTTGAACACCTTTTCATATCAAAGTTGGCCTTTGTGCTTTTTCAGTGTTGTAAAGACTCTTTCTTGCACTGAGGTCTGCTTATTGTAAATATCTTGTACTTGTTTGAACACCTTTTCATGTCAAAGTTGGCCTCAATGCTTTTTCAGTGTTGTAAAGACTCTTTCTTGCACTGAGGTCTGCTTATTGTAAATATATTGTACTTGCTTGAACACCTTTTCATGTCAAAGTTGGCCTTTGTGCTTTTCAGTGGTGGAAAGTCTCTTTCTTGCACTGAGGTCTGCTTATTGTAAATATCTTGTACTTGTTTGAACACCTTTTCATATCAAAGTTGGCCTTTGTGCTTTTTCAGTGTTGTGAAGACTCTTTCTTGCACTGAGGTCTGCTTATTGTAAATATCTTGTACTTGTTTGAACACCTTTTCATGTCAAAGTTGGCCTTTGTGCTTTTTCAGTGTTGTAAAGACTCTTTCTTGCACTGAGGTCTGCTTATTGTAAATATCTTGTACTTGTTTGAACACCTTTTCATGTCAAAGTTGGCCTTTGTGCTTTTTCAGTGTTGTGAAGACTCTTTCTTGCACTGAGGTCTGCTTATTGTAAATATCTTGTACTTGTTTGAACACCTTTTCATGTCAAAGTTGGCCTTTGTGCTTTTTCAGTGTTGTAAAGACTCTTTCTTGCACTGAGGTCTGCTTATTGTAAATATCTTGTACTTGTTTGAACACCTTTTCATGTCAAAGTTGGCCTCAATGCTTTTTCAGTGTTGTAAAGACTCTTTCTTGCACTGAGGTCTGCTTATTGTAAATATCTTGTACTTGTTTGAACACCTTTTCATGTCAAAGTTGGCCTTTGTGCTTTTTCAGTGTTGTGAAGACTCTTTCTTGCACTGAGGTCTGCTTATTGTAAATATCTTGTACTTGTTTGAACACCTTTTCATGTCAAAGTTGGCCTCAATGCTTTTTCAGTGTTGTAAAGACTCTTTCTTGCACTGAGGTCTGCTTATTGTAAATATCTTGTACTTATTTGAACACCTTTTAATGTCAAAGTTGGCCTCTGTGCTTTTTCAGTGGTGGAAAGACTCTTTCTTGCACTGAGGTCTGCTTATTGTAAATATCTTGTACTTGTTTTTACACCTTTTAATGTCAAAGTTGGCCTCTGTGCTTTTTCAGTGGTGGAAAGTCTCTTTCTTGCACTGAGGTCTGCTTATTGTAAATATCTTGTACTTGTTTTAATGTCAAAGTTGGCCTCTGTGCTTTTTCGTTGGTGGAAAGTGTCTTTCTTGCACTGAGGTCTGCTTATTGTAAATATCTTGTACTAGTTTTAATGTCAAAGTTGGCCTCTGTGCTTTTTCAGTGGTGGAAAGACTCTTTCTTGCACTGAGGTCTGCTTATTGTAAATATATTGTACTTGCTTGAACACCTTTTCATGTCAAAGTTGGCCTTTGTGCTTTTTCAGTGTTGTGAAGACTCTTTCTTGCACTGAGGTCTGCTTATTGTAAATATCTTGTACTTGTTTGAACACCTTTTCATGTCAAAGTTGGCCTCAATGCTTTTTCAGTGTTGTAAAGACTCTTTCTTGCACTGAGGTCTGCTTATTGTAAATATCTTGTACTTGTTTGAACACCTTTTAATGTCAAAGTTGGCCTCTGTGCTTTTTCAGTGTTGGAAAGTCTCTTTCTTGCACTGAGGTTTGCTTATTGTAAATATCTTGTACTTGTTTTAATGTCAAAGTTGGCCTCTGTGCTTTTTCGTTGGTGGAAAGTGTCTTTCTTGCACTGAGGTCTGCTTCTTGTAAATATCTTGTACTTGGTTTAATGTCAAAGTTGGCCTCTGTGCTTTTTCAGTGGTGGAAAGACTCTTTCTTGCACTGAGGTCTGCTTATTGTAAATATCTTGTACTTGTTTGAACACCTTTTCATATCAAAGTTGGCCTTTGTGCTTTTTCAGTGTTGTGAAGACTCTTTCTTGCACTGAGGTCTGCTTATTGTAAATATATTGTACTTGCTTGAACACCTTTTCATGTCAAAGTTGGCCTTTGTGCTTTTCAGTGGTGGAAAGTCTCTTTCTTGCACTGAGGTCTGCTTATTGTAAATATCTTGTACTTGTTTGAACACCTTTTCATGTCAAAGTTGGCCTTTGTGCTTTTTCAGTGTTGTAAAGACCCTTTCTTGCACTGAGGTCTGCTTATTGTAAATATCTTGTACTTATTTGAACACCTTTTAATGTCAAAGTTGGCCTCTGTGCTTTTTCAGTGGTGGAAAGACTCTTTCTTGCACTGAGGTCTGCTTATTGTAAATATCTTGTACTTGTTTTTACACCTTTTAATGTCAAAGTTGGCCTCTGTGCTTTTTCAGTGGTGGAAAGTCTCTTTCTTGCACTGAGGTCTGCTTATTGTAAATATCTTGTACTTGTTTTAATTTCAAAGTTGGCCTCTGTGCTTTTTCATTGGTGGAAAGACTCTTTCTTGCACTGAGGTCTGCTTCCTGTAAATATCTTGTACTTGGTTTAATGTCAAAGTTGGCCTCTGTGCTTTTTCATTGGTGGAAAGACTCTTTCTTGCACTGAGGTCTGCTTATTGTAAATATCTTGTACTTGTTTGAACACCTTTTCATGTCAAAGTTGGCCTTTGTGCTTTTCAGTGGTGGAAAGTCTCTTTCTTGCACTGAGGTCTGCTTATTGTAAATATCTTGTACTTGTTTGAACACCTTTTCATATCAAAGTTGGCCTCTGTGCTTTTTCAGTGTTGGAAAGACTCTTTCTTGCACTGAGGTCTGCTTATTGTAAATATCTTGTACTTGTTTGAACACCTTTTCATGTCAAAGTTGGCCTCAATGCTTTTTCAGTGTTGTAAAGACTCTTTCTTGCACTGAGGTCTGCTTATTGTAAATATCTTGTACTTGTTTGAACACCTTTTCATGTCAAAGTTGGCCTCTGTGCTTTTTCAGTGTTGGAAAGACTCTTTCTTGCACTGAGGTCTGCTTATTGTAAATATATTGTACTTGCTTGAACACCTTTTCATGTCAAAGTTGGCCTCTGTGCTTTTTCGTTGGTGGAAAGTGTCTTTCTTGCACTGAGGTCTGCTTATTGTAAATATCTTGTACTTGGTTTAATGTCAAAGTTGGCCTCTGTGCTTTTTCAGTGTTGGAAAGTATCTTTCTTGCACTGAGGTCTGCTTATTGTAAATATCTTGTACTTGCTTGAACACCTTTTCATGTCAAAGTTGGCCTTTGTGCTTTTTCAGTGTTGTGAAGACTCTTTCTTGCACTGAGGTCTGCTTATTGTAAATATCTTGTACTTGTTTGAACACCTTTATATGTCAAAGTTGGCCTCAATGCTTTTTCAGTGTTGTAAAGACTCTTTCTTGCACTGAGGTCTGCTTATTGTAAATATCTTGTACTTGTTTGAACACCTTTTCATATCAAAGTTGGCCTTTGTGCTTTTTCAGTGTTGTGAAGACTCTTTCTTGCACTGAGGTCTGCTTATTGTAAATATCTTGTACTTGTTTGAACACCTTTTCATGTCAAAGTTGGCCTCTGTGCTTTTTCAGTGTTGTAAAGACTCTTTCTTGCACTGAGGTCTGCTTATTGTAAATATATTGTACTTGCTTGAACACCTTTTCATGTCAAAGTTGGCCTTTGTGCTTTTCAGTGGTGGAAAGTCTCTTTCTTGCACTGAGGTCTGCTTATTGTAAATATCTTGTACTTGTTTGAACACCTTTTCATGTCAAAGTTGGCCTTTGTGCTTTTTCAGTGTTGTGAAGACTCTTTCTTGCACTGAGGTCTGCTTATTGTAAATATCTTGTACTTGTTTGAACACCTTTTCATGTCAAAGTTGGCCTCAATGCTTTTTCAGTGTTGTAAAGACTCTTTCTTGCACTGAGGTCTGCTTATTGTAAATATCTTGTACTTATTTGAACACCTTTTAATGTCAAAGTTGGCCTCTGTGCTTTTTCAGTGGTGGAAAGAGTCTTTCTTGCACTGAGGTCTGCTTATTGTAAATATCTTGTACTTGTTTTTACACCTTTTAATGTCAAAGTTGGCCTCTGTGCTTTTTCAGTGGTGGAAAGTCTCTTTCTTGCACTGAGGTCTGCTTATTGTAAATATCTTGTACTTGTTTTAATGTCAAAGTTGGCCTCTGTGCTTTTTCGTTGGTGGAAAGTGTCTTTCTTGCACTGAGGTCTGCTTATTGTAAATATCTTGTAGTTTTTTTAATGTCAAAGTTGGCCTCTGTGCTTTTTCAGTGGTGGAAAGTATCTTTCTTGCACTGAGGTCTGCTTATTGTAAATATATTGTACTTGCTTGAACACCTTTTCATGTCAAAGTTGGCCTTTGTGCTTTTTCAGTGTTGTAAAGACTCTTTCTTGCACTGAGGTCTGCTTATTGTAAATATCTTGTACTTGTTTGAACACCTTTTCATGTCAAAGTTGGCCTCTGTGCTTTTTCAGTGTTGGAAAGACTCTTTCTTGCACTGAGGTCTGCTTATTGTAAATATATTGTACTTGCTTGAACACCTTTTCATGTCAAAGTTGGCCTCTGTGCTTTTTCGTTGGTGGAAAGTGTCTTTCTTGCACTGAGGTCTGCTTATTGTAAATATCTTGTACTTGGTTTAATGTCAAAGTTGGCCTCTGTGCTTTTTCAGTGTTGGAAAGTATCTTTCTTGCACTGAGGTCTGCTTATTGTAAATATCTTGTACTTGCTTGAAGACCTTTTCATGTCAAAGTTGGCCTTTGTGCTTTTTCAGTGTTGTGAAGACTCTTTCTTGCACTGAGGTCTGCTTATTGTAAATATCTTGTACTTGTTTGAACACCTTTTCATGTCAAAGTTGGCCTCAATGCTTTTTCAGTGTTGTAAAGACTCTTTCTTGCACTGAGGTCTGCTTATTGTAAATATCTTGTACTTGTTTGAACACCTTTTCATATCAAAGTTGGCCTTTGTGCTTTTTCAGTGTTGTGAAGACTCTTTCTTGCACTGAGGTCTGCTTATTGTAAATATATTGTACTTGCTTGAACACCTTTTCATGTCAAAGTTGGCCTTTGTGCTTTTCAGTGGTGGAAAGTCTCTTTCTTGCACTGAGGTCTGCTTATTGTAAATATCTTGTACTTGTTTTTACACCTTTTAATGTCAAAGTTGGCCTCTGTGCTTTTTCAGTGGTGGAAAGTCTCTTTCTTGCACTGAGGTCTGCTTATTGTAAATATCTTGTACTTGTTTTAATGTCAAAGTTGGCCTCTGTGCTTTTTCGTTGGTGGAAAGTGTCTTTCTTGCACTGAGGTCTGCTTATTGTAAATATCTTGTAGTTTTTTTAATGTCAAAGTTGGCCTCTGTGCTTTTTCAGTGGTGGAAAGTCTCTTTCTTGCACTGAGGTCTGCTTATTGTAAATATCTTGTACTTGTTTGAACACCTTTTCATGTCAAAGTTGGCTTTTGTGCTTTTTCAGTGTTGTGAAGACTCTTTCTTGCACTGAGGTCTGCTTATTGTAAATATCTTGTACTTGTTTGAACACCTTTTCATGTCAAAGTTGGCCTCAATGCTTTTTCAGTGTTGTAAAGACTCTTTCTTGCACTGAGGTCTGCTTATTGTAAATATCTTGTACTTGTTTGAACACCTTTTCATGTCAAAGTTGGCCTCAATGCTTTTTCAGTGTTGTAAAGACTCTTTCTTGCACTGAGGTCTGCTTATTGTAAATATATTGTACTTGCTTGAACACCTTTTCATGTCAAAGTTGGCCTTTGTGCTTTTCAGTGGTGGAAAGTCTCTTTCTTGCACTGAGGTCTGCTTATTGTAAATATATTGTACTTGGTTTAATGTCAAAGTTGGCCTCTGTGCTTTTTCAGTGGTGGAAAGACTCTTTCTTGCACTGAGGTCTGCTTATTGTAAATATATTGTACTTGCTTGAACACCTTTTCATGTCAAAGTTGGCCTTTGTGCTTTTTCAGTGTTGTGAAGACTCTTTCTTGCACTGAGGTCTGCTTATTGTAAATATCTTGTACTTGTTTGAACACCTTTTCATGTCAAAGTTGGCCTTTGTGCTTTTCAGTGGTGGAAAGTCTCTTTCTTGCACTGAGGTCTGCTTACTGTAAATATCTTGTACTTGTTTGAACACCTTTTCATGTCAAAGTTGGCCTTTGTGCTTTTTCAGTGTTGTGAAGACTCTTTCTTGCACTGAGGTCTGCTTCTTGTAAATATCTTGTACTTGTTTGAACACCTTTTCATGTCAAAGTTGGCCTCAATGCTTTTTCAGTGTTGTAAAGACTCTTTCTTGCACTGAGGTCTGCTTATTGTAAATATCTTGTACTTGTTTGAACACTTTTTCATGTAAAAGTTGGCCTTTGTGCTTTTTCAGTGTTGTGAAGACTCTTTCTTGCACTGAGGTCTGCTTATTGTAAATATCTTGTACTTGTTTGAACACCTTTTAATGTCAAAGTTGGCCTCTGTGCTTTTTCAGTGTTGGAAAGTCTCTTTCTTGCACTGAGGTTTGCTTATTGTAAATATCTTGTACTTGTTTTAATGTCAAAGTTGGCCTCTGTGCTTTTTCGTTGGTGGAAAGTGTCTTTCTTGCACTGAGGTCTGCTTCTTGTAAATATCTTGTACTTGGTTTAATGTCAAAGTTGGCCTCTGTGCTTTTTCAGTGGTGGAAAGACTCTTTCTTGCACTGAGGTCTGCTTATTGTAAATATCTTGTACTTGTTTGAACACCTTTTCATATCAAAGTTGGCCTTTGTGCTTTTTCAGTGTTGTGAAGACTCTTTCTTGCACTGAGGTCTGCTTATTGTAAATATCTTGTACTTGTTTGAACACCTTTTCATATCAAAGTTGGCCTTTGTGCTTTTTCAGTGTTGTAAAGACTCTTTCTTGCGCTGAGGTCTGCTTATTGTAAATATCTTGTACTTGTTTCAACACCTTTTCATGTCAAAGTTGGCCTCTGTGCTTTTTCAGTGTTGTAAAGACTCTTTCTTGCACTGAGGTCTGCTTATTGTAAATATCTTGTACTTGTTTGAACACCTTTTCATGTCAAAGTTGGCCTCTGTGCTTTTTCGTTGGTGGAAAGTGTCTTTCTTGCACTGAGGTCTGCTTATTGTAAATATCTTGTACTTGCTTGAAGACCTTTTCATGTCAAAGTTGGCCTCTGTGCTTTTCAGTGGTGGAAAGTCTCTTTCTTGCACTGAGGTCTGCTTATTGTAAATATCTTGTACTTGTTTGAACACCTTTTCATATCAAAGTTGGCCTTTGTGCTTTTTCAGTGTTGAAAGTCTCTTTCTTGCACTGAGGTCTGCTTATTGTAAATATCTTGTACTTGTTTGAACACCTTTTCATATCAAAGTTGGCCTTTGTGCTTTTTCAGTGTTGTAAAGACTCTTTCTTGCACTGAGGTCTGCTTATTGTAAATATCTTGTACTTGTTTGAACACCTTTTCATGTCAAAGTTGGCCTCAATGCTTTTTCAGTGTTGTAAAGACTCTTTCTTGCACTGAGGTCTGCTTATTGTAAATATATTGTACTTGCTTGAACACCTTTTCATGTCAAAGTTGGCCTTTGTGCTTTTCAGTGGTGGAAAGTCTCTTTCTTGCACTGAGGTCTGCTTATTGTAAATATCTTGTACTTGTTTGAACACCTTTTCATATCAAAGTTGGCCTTTGTGCTTTTTCAGTGTTGTGAAGACTCTTTCTTGCACTGAGGTCTGCTTATTGTAAATATCTTGTACTTGTTTGAACACCTTTTCATGTCAAAGTTGGCCTTTGTGCTTTTTCAGTGTTGTAAAGACTCTTTCTTGCACTGAGGTCTGCTTATTGTAAATATCTTGTACTTGTTTGAACACCTTTTCATGTCAAAGTTGGCCTTTGTGCTTTTTCAGTGTTGTGAAGACTCTTTCTTGCACTGAGGTCTGCTTATTGTAAATATCTTGTACTTGTTTGAACACCTTTTCATGTCAAAGTTGGCCTCAATGCTTTTTCAGTGTTGTAAAGACTCTTTCTTGCACTGAGGTCTGCTTATTGTAAATATCTTGTACTTATTTGAACACCTTTTAATGTCAAAGTTGGCCTCTGTGCTTTTTCAGTGGTGGAAAGACTCTTTCTTGCACTGAGGTCTGCTTATTGTAAATATCTTGTACTTGTTTTTACACCTTTTAATGTCAAAGTTGGCCTCTGTGCTTTTTCAGTGGTGGAAAGTCTCTTTCTTGCACTGAGGTATGCTTATTGTAAATATCTTGTACTTGTTTTAATGTCAAAGTTGGCCTCTGTGCTTTTTCGTTGGTGGAAAGTGTCTTTCTTGCACTGAGGTCTGCTTATTGTAAATATCTTGTACTAGTTTTAATGTCAAAGTTGGCCTCTGTGCTTTTTCAGTGGTGGAAAGACTCTTTCTTGCACTGAGGTCTGCTTATTGTAAATATCTTGTACTAGTTTTAATGTCAAAGTTGGCCTCTGTGCTTTTCAGTGGTGGAAAGTCTCTTTCTTGCACTGAGGTCTGCTTATTGTAAATATCTTGTACTTGTTTGAACACCTTTTCATGTCAAAGTTGGCCTTTGTGCTTTTTCAGTGTTGTGAAGACTCTTTCTTGCACTGAGGTCTGCTTATTGTAAATATCTTGTACTTGTTTGAACACCTTTTAATGTTCAAGTTGGCCTCTGTGCTTTTTCAGTGTTGTAAAGACTCTTTCTTGCACTGAGGTCTGCTTATTGTAAATATCTTGTACTTGTTTGAACACCTTTTAATGTCAAAGTTGGCCTCTGTGCTTTTTCGTTGGTGGAAAGTGTCTTTCTTGCACTGAGGTCTGCTTCTTGTAAATATCTTGTACTTGGTTTAATGTCAAAGTTGGCCTCTGTGCTTTTTCAGTGGTGGAAAGACTCTTTCTTGCACTGAGGTCTGCTTATTGTAAATATCTTGTACTTGTTTGAACACCTTTTCATATCAAAGTTGGCCTTTGTGCTTTTTCAGTGTTGTGAAGACTCTTTCTTGCACTGAGGTCTGCTTATTGTAAATATCTTGTACTTGTTTGAACACCTTTTCATGTCAAAGTTGGCCTCAATGCTTTTTCAGTGTTGTAAAGACTCTTTCTTGCGCTGAGGTCTGCTTATTGTAAATATCTTGTACTTGTTTTTACACCTTTTCATGTTCAAGTTGGCCTCTGTGCTTTTTCAGTGTTGTAAAGACTCTTTCTTGCACTGAGGTCTGCTTATTGTAAATATCTTGTACTTGTTTGAACACCTTTTAATGTTCAAGTTGGCCTCAATGCTTTTTCAGTGTTGTAAAGACTCTTTCTTGCACTGAGGTCTGCTTATTGTAAATATCTTGTACTTGTTTGAACACCTTTTAATGTCAAAGTTGGCCTCTGTGCTTTTTCGTTGGTGGAAAGTGTCTTTCTTGCACTGAGGTCTGCTTCTTGTAAATATCTTGTACTTGGTTTAATGTCAAAGTTGGCCTCTGTGCTTTTTCAGTGGTGGAAAGACTCTTTCTTGCACTGAGGTCTGCTTATTGTAAATATCTTGTACTTGTTTGAACACCTTTTCATATCAAAGTTGGCCTTTGTGCTTTTTCAGTGTTGTGAAGACTCTTTCTTGCACTGAGGTCTGCTTATTGTAAATATCTTGTACTTGTTTGAACACCTTTTCATGTCAAAGTTGGCCTCAATGCTTTTTCAGTGTTGTAAAGACTCTTTCTTGCGCTGAGGTCTGCTTATTGTAAATATCTTGTACTTGTTTTTACACCTTTTCATGTTCAAGTTGGCCTCTGTGCTTTTTCAGTGTTGTAAAGACTCTTTCTTGCACTGAGGTCTGCTTATTGTAAATATCTTGTACTTGTTTGAACACCTTTTCATGTCAAAGTTGGCCTCTGTGCTTTTTCGTTGGTGGAAAGTGTCTTTCTTGCACTGAGGTCTGCTTATTGTAAATATCTTGTACTTGGTTTAATGTCAAAGTTGGCCTCTGTGCTTTTTCAGTGTTGGAAAGTATCTTTCTTGCACTGAGGTCTGCTTATTGTAAATATCTTGTACTTGCTTGAAGACCTTTTCATGTCAAAGTTGGCCTCTGTGCTTTTCAGTGGTGGAAAGTCTCTTTCTTGCACTGAGGTCTGCTTATTGTAAATATCTTGTACTTGTTTGAACACCTTTTCATATCAAAGTTGGCCTTTGTGCTTTTTCAGTGTTGTGAAGACTCTTTCTTGCACTTAGGTCTGCTTATTGTAAATATCTTGTACTTGTTTGAACACCTTTTCATGTCAAAGTTGGCCTCAATGCTTTTTCAGTGTTGTAAAGACTCTTTCTTGCACTGAGGTCTGCTTATTGTAAATATATTGTACTTGCTTGAACACCTTTTCATGTCAAAGTTGGCCTCAATGCTTTTTCAGTGTTGTAAAGACTCTTTCTTGCGCTGAGGTCTGCTTATTGTAAATATCTTGTACTTGTTTTTACACCTTTTCATGTCAAAGTTGGCCTCTGTGCTTTTTCAGTGTTGTAAAGACTCTTTCTTGCACTGAGGTCTGCTTATTGTAAATATCTTGTACTTGTTTGAACACCTTTTCATGTCAAAGTTGGCCTCTGTGCTTTTTCGTTGGTGGAAAGTGTCTTTCTTGCACTGAGGTCTGCTTATTGTAAATATCTTGTACTTGGTTTAATGTCAAAGTTGGCCTCTGTGCTTTTTCAGTGTTGGAAAGTATCTTTCTTGCACTGAGGTCTGCTTATTGTAAATATCTTGTACTTGTTTGAACACCTTTTCATGTCAAAGTTGGCCTCTGTGCTTTTTCGTTGGTGGAAAGTGTCTTTCTTGCACTGAGGTCTGCTTATTGTAAATATCTTGTACTTGGTTTAATGTCAAAGTTGGCCTCTGTGCTTTTCAGTGGTGGAAAGTCTCTTTCTTGCACTGAGGTCTGCTTATTGTAAATATATTGTACTTGCTTGAACACCTTTTCATGTCAAAGTTGGCCTTTGTGCTTTTCAGTGGTGGAAAGTCTCTTTCTTGCACTGAGGTCTGCTTATTGTAAATATATTGTACTTGTTTGAACACCTTTTCATGTCAAAGTTGGCCTCAATGCTTTTTCAGTGTTGTAAAGACTCTTTCTTGCACTGAGGTCTGCTTATTGTAAATATATTGTACTTGCTTGAACACCTTTTCATGTCAAAGTTGGCCTTTGTGCTTTTCAGTGGTGGAAAGTCTCTTTCTTGCACTGAGGTCTGCTTATTGTAAATATCTTGTACTTGTTTGAACACCTTTTCATGTCAAAGTTGGCCTCAATGCTTTTTCAGTGTTGTAAAGACTCTTTCTTGCACTGAGGTCTGCTTATTGTAAATATATTGTACTTGCTTGAACACCTTTTCATGTCAAAGTTGGCCTTTGTGCTTTTCAGTGGTGGAAAGTCTCTTTCTTGCACTGAGGTCTGCTTATTGTAAATATCTTGTACTTGTTTGAACACCTTTTCATATCAAAGTTGGCCTTTGTGCTTTTTCAGTGTTGTGAAGACTCTTTCTTGCACTGAGGTCTGCTTATTGTAAATATCTTGTACTTGTTTGAACACCTTTTCATGTCAAAGTTGGCCTTTGTGCTTTTTCAGTGTTGTAAAGACTCTTTCTTGCACTGAGGTCTGCTTATTGTAAATATCTTGTACTTGTTTGAACACCTTTTCATGTCAAAGTTGGCCTCAATGCTTTTTCAGTGTTGTGAAGACTCTTTCTTGCACTGAGGTCTGCTTATTGTAAATATCTTGTAATTGTTTGAACACCTTTTCATGTCAAAGTTGGCCTCAATGCTTTTTCAGTGTTGTAAAGACTCTTTCTTGCACTGAGCTCTGCTTATTGTAAATATCTTGTACTTATTTGAACACCTTTTAATGTCAAAGTTGTCCTCTGTGCTTTTTCACTGGTGGAAAGACTCTTTCTTGCACTGAGGTCTGCTTATTGTAAATATCTTGTACTTGTTTGAACACCTTTTCATGTCAAAGTTGGCCTCTGTGCTTTTTCAGTGGTGGAAAGTCTCTTTCTTGCACTGAGGTCTGCTTATTGTAAATATCTTGTACTTGTTTTAATGTCAAAGTTGGCGTCTGTACGTTTTTGTTGGTGGAAAGTGTCTTTCTTGCACTGAGGTCTGCTTATTGTAAATATCTTGTACTTGTTTTAATGTCAGAGTTGGCCTTTGTGCTTTTTCAGTGGTGGAAAGACTCTTTCTTGCACTGAGGTCTGCTTATTGTAAATATCTTGTACTTGTTTTTACACCTTTTAATGTCAAAGTTGGCCTTTGTGCTTTTTCAGTGTTGGAAAGACTCTTTCTTGCACTGAGGTCTGCTTATTGTAAATATCTTGTACTTGTTTTAATGTCAAAGTTGGCCTCTGTGCTTTTTCAGTGGTGGAAAGTCTCTTTCTTGCACTGAGATCTGCTTATTGTAAATATCTTGTACTTGTTTTTACACCTTTTCATGTCAAAGTTGGCCTCTGTGCTTTTTCAGTGTTGGAAACACTCTTTCTTGCACTGAGGTCTGCTTATTGTAAATATCTTGTACTTGTTTTAACACCTTTTAATGTCAAAGTTGGCCTTTGTGCTTTTTCAGTGGTGGAAAGACTCTTTCTTGCACTGAGGTCTGCCTATTGTAAATATCTTGTACTTGTTTTAACACCTTTTAATGTCAAAGTTGGCCTTTGTGCTTTTTCAGTGTTGGAAACACTCTTTCTTGCACTGAGGTCTGCTTATTATAAATATCTTGTACTTGTTTGAACACCTTTTCATGTCAAAGTTGGCCTCTGTGCTTTTTCAGTGTTGGAAAGACTCTTTCTTGCACTGAGGTCTGCTTATTGTAAATATCTTGTACTTGTTTTAATGTCAAAGTTGGCCTCTGTACTTTTTCAGTGGTAGAAAGACACTTTCTTGCACTGAGGTCTGCTTATTGTAAATATCTTGTACTTGTTTGAACACCTTTTCATGTCAAAGTTGGCCTTTGTGCTTTTTCAGTGGTGGAAAGACTCTTTCTTGCACTGAGATCTGCTTATTGTAAATATCTTGTACTTCTTTTAATGTCAAAGTTGGCCTCTGTGCTTTTTCAGTGGTGGAAAGACACTTTTTTGCACTGAGGTCTGCTTATTGTAAATATCTTGTACTTGTTTTAATGTCAAAGTTGGCCTCTGTGCTTTTTCAGTGGTGGAAAGACACTTTTTTGCACTGAGGTCTGCTTATTGTAAATATCTTGTACTTATTTGAACACCTTTTCATGTCAAATTTGGCCTCTGTGCTTTTTCAGTGGTGGAAAGACTCTTTCTTGCACTGAGATCTGCTTATTGTAAATATCTTGTACTTGTTTTAATGTCAAAGTTGGCCTCTGTGCTTTTTCAGTGGTGGAAAGACACTTTTTTGCACTGAGGTCTGCTTATTGTAAATATCTTGTACTTATTTGAACACCTTTTCATGTCAAAGTTGGCCTCTGTGCTTTTTCAGTGGTGGAAAGACTCTTTCTTGCACTGAGATCTGCTTATTGTAAATATCTTGTACTTGTTTTAATGTCAAAGTTGGCCTCTGTACTTTTTCAGTGGTAGAAAGACTCTTTCTTGCACTGAGGTCTGCTTATTGTAAATATCTTGTACTTATTTGAACACCTTTTCATGTCAAAGTTGGCCTCTGTGCTTTTTCAGTGGTGGAAAGACTCTTTCTTGCACTGAGATCTGCTTATTGTAAATATCTTGTACTTATTTGAACACCTTTTAATGTCAAAGTTGGCCTCTGTGCTTTTTCAGTGTTGTAAAGACTCTTTCTTGCACTGAGGTCTGCTTATTGTAAATATCTTGTACTTGTTTGAACACCTTTTCATGTCAAAGTTGGCCTTTGTGCTTTTTCAGTGGTGGAAAGTCTCTTTCTTGCACTGAGGTCTGCTTATTGTAAATATCTTGTACTTGTTTTAATGTCAAAGTTGGCCTCTGTGCTTTTTCATTGGTGGAAAGTGTCTTTCTTGCACTGAGGTCTGCTTATTGTAAATATCTTGTACTTGTTTTAATGTCAAAGTTGGCCTCTGTGCTTTTTCATTGGTGGAAAGTGTCTTTCTTGCACTGAGGTCTGCTTATTGTAAATATCTTGTACTTGTTTTTAGAACCTTTTCATGTCAAAGTTGGCCTCTGTGCTTTTTCAGTGTTGTAAAGTCTCTTTCTTGCACTGAGGTCTGCTTATTGTAAATATCTTGTACTTGTTTTTACACCTTTTCATGTCAAAGTTGGCCTCTGTGCTTTTTCAGTGTTGGAAAGTCTATTTCTCACACTGAGGTCTGCTTATTGTAAATATCTTGTACTTGTTTGAACACCTTTTCATGTCAAAGTTGGCCTCTGTGCTTTTCAGTGGTGGGAAGTCTCTTTCTTGCACTGAGGTCTGCTTATTGTAAATATCTTGTACTTGTTTGTACACCTTTTCATGTCAAAGTTGGCCTCTGCTTTTTCAGTGGTGGAAAGACACTTTCTTGCACTGAGGTCTGCTTATTGTAAATATCTTATACTTGTTTTTACACCTTTTAATGTCAAAGTTGGCCTCTGTGCTTTTTCAGTGGTGGAAAGTCTCTTTCTTGCACTGAGGTCTGCTTATTGTAAATATCTTGTACTTGTTTTAATGTCAAAGTTGGCCTCTGTACGTTTTTGTTGGTGGAAAGACACCTTCTTGCACTGAGGTCTGCTTATTGTAAATATCTTGTACTTGTTTTAATGTCAAAGTTGGCCTCTGTGCTTTTTCAGTGTTGTAAAGTCTCTTTCTTGCACTGAGGTCTGCTTATTGTAAATATCTTGTACTTGTTTTTACACCTTTTCATGTCAAAGTTGGCCTCTGTGCTTTTTCAGTGTTGGAAAGTCTCTTTCTCACACTGAGGTCTGCTTATTGTAAATATCTTGTACTTGTTTGAACACCTTTTCATGTCAAAGTTGGCCTCTGTGCTTTTCAGTGGTGGGAAGTCTCTTTCTTGCACTGAGGTCTGCTTATTGTAAATATCTTGTACTTGTTTGAACACCTTTTCATGTCAAAGTTGGCCTCTGTGCTTTTTCAGTGTTGGAAAGACACTTTCTTGCACTGAGGTCTGCTTATTGTAAATATCTTGTACTTGTTTTAATGTCAAAGTTGGCGTCTGTACGTTTTTGTTGGTGGAAAGTGTCTTTCTTGCACTGAGGTCTGCTTATTGTAAATATCTTGTACTTGTTTTAATGTCAGAGTTGGCCTTTGTGCTTTTTCAGTGGTGGAAAGACTCTTTCTTGCACTGAGGTCTGCTTATTTTAAATATCTTGTACTTGTTTTTAGAACCTTTTCATGTCAAAGTTGGCCTCTGTGCTTTTTCAGTGTTGTAAAGTCTCTTTCTTGCACTGAGGTCTGCTTATTGTAAATATCTTGTACTTGTTTTTACACCTTTTAATGTCAAAGTTGGCCTTTGTGCTTTTTCAGTGTTGGAAAGACTCTTTCTTGCACTGAGGTCTGCTTATTGTAAATATCTTGTACTTGTTTTAATGTCAAAGTTGGCCTCTGTGCTTTTTCAGTGGTGGAAAGTCTCTTTCTTGCACTGAGATCTGCTTATTGTAAATATCTTGTACTTGTTTTTACACCTTTTCATGTCAAAGTTGGCCTTTGTGCTTTTTCAGTGGTGGAAAGACTCTTTCTTGCACTGAGGTCTGCTTATTGTAAATATCTTGTACTTGTTTTAATGTCAAAGTTGGCCTCTGTGCTTTTTCAGTGGTGGAAAGTCTCTTTCTTGCACTGAGATCTGCCTATTGTAAATATCTTGTACTTGTTTTAACACCTTTTAATGTCAAAGTTGGCCTTTGTGCTTTTTCGGTGTTGGAAAGTCTCTTTCTTGCACTGAGGTCTGCTTATTATAAATATCTTGTACTTGTTTGAACACCTTTTCATGTCAAAGTTGGCCTCTGTGCTTTTTCAGTGTTGGAAAGACTCTTTCTTGCACTGAGGTCTGCTTATTGTAAATATCTTGTACTTGTTTTAATGTCAAAGTTGGCCTCTGTGCTTTTTCAGTGGTGGAAAGACACTTTTTTGCACTGAGGTCTGCTTATTGTAAATATCTTGTACTTATTTGAACACCTTTTCATGTCAAAGTTGGCCTCTGTGCTTTTTCAGTGGTGGAAAGACTCTTTCTTGCACTGAGATCTGCTTATTGTAAATATCTTGTACTTGTTTTAATGTCAAAGTTGGCCTCTGTACTTTTTCAGTGGTAGAAAGACACTTTCTTGCACTGAGGTCTGCTTATTGTAAATATCTTGTACTTGTTTGAACACCTTTTCATGTCAAAGTTGGCCTCTGCTTTTTCAGTGGTGGAAAGTCTCTTTCTTGCACTGAGGTCTGCTTATTGTAAATATCGTGTAATTATTTGAACACCTTTTCATGTCAAAGTTGGCCTCTGTGCTTTTTCAGTGGTGGAAAGACTCTTTCTTGCACTGAGATCTGCTTATTGTAAATATCTTGTACTTGTTTTAATGTCAAAGTTGGCCTCTGTACTTTTTCAGTGGTGGAAAGACTCTTTCTTGCACTGAGGTCTGCTTATTGTAAATATCTTGTACTTATTTGAACACCTTTTCATGTCAAAGTTGGCCTCTGTGCTTTTTCAGTGGTGGAAAGACTCTTTCTTGCACTGAGATCTGCTTATTGTAAATATCTTGTACTTGTTTTAATGTCAAAGTTGGCCTCTGTACTTTTTCAGTGGTAGAAAGACTCTTTCTTGCACTGAGATCTGCTTATTGTAAATATCTTGTACTTGTTTTAATGTCAAAGTTGGCCTCTGTGCTTTTTCAGTGGTGGAAAGACACTTTTTTGCACTGAGGTCTGCTTATTGTAAATATCTTGTACTTATTTGAACACCTTTTCATGTCAAAGTTGGCCTCTGTGCTTTTTCAGTGGTGGAAAGACTCTTTCTTGCACTGAGATCTGCTTATTGTAAATATCTTGTACTTGTTTTAATGTCAAAGTTGGCCTCTGTGCTTTTTCAGTGGTGGAAAGACTCTTTCTTGCACTGAGGTCTGCTTATTGTAAATATCTTATACTTGTTTTTACACCTTTTAATGTCAAAGTTGGCCTCTGTGCTTTTTCAGTGGTGGAAAGTCTCTTTCTTGCACTGAGGTCTGCTTATTGTAAATATCTTGTACTTGTTTTAATGTCAAAGTTGGCCTCTGTACGTTTTTGTTGGTGGAAAGTGTCTTTCTTGCACTGAGGTCTGCTTATTGTAAATATCTTGTACTTGTTTTAATGTCAAAGTTGGCCTCTGTCCTTTTTCAGTGTTGGAAAGTATCTTTCTTGCACTGAGGTCTGCTTATTTTAAATATCTTGTACTTGTTTTTAGAACCTTTTCATGTCAAAGTTGGCCTCTGTGCTTTTTCAGTGTTGTAAAGTCCCTTTCTTGCACTGAGGTCTGCTTATTGTAAATATCTTGTACTTGTTTTTACACCTTTTAATGTCAAAGTTGGCCTTTGTGCTTTTTCAGTGTTGGAAAGACTCTTTCTTGCACTGAGGTCTGCTTATTGTAAATATCTTGTACTTCTTTTAATGTCAAAGTTGGCCTCTGTGCTTTTTCAGTGGTGGAAAGTCTCTTTCTTGCACTGAGATCTGCGTATTGTAAATATCTTGTACTTGTTTTTACACCTTTTCATGTCAAAGTTGGCCTCTGTGCTTTTTCAGTGTTGGAAACACTCTTTCTTGCACTGAGGTCTGCTTATTGTAAATATCTTGTACTTGTTTTAACACCTTTTAATGTCAAAGTTGGCCTTTGTGCTTTTTCAGTGGTGGAAAGACTCTTTCTTGCACTGAGGTCTGCTTATTGTAAATATCTTGTACTTGTTTGAACACCTTTTCATGTCAAAGTTGGCCTCTGTGCTTTTCAGTGGTGGAAAGTCTCTTTCTTGCACTGAGGTCTGCTTATTGTAAATATCTTGTACTTGTTTGAACACCTTTTCATGTCAAAGTTGGCCTTTGTGCTTTTTCAGTGTTGTAAAGACCCTTTCTTGCACTGAGGTCTGCTTATTGTAAATATCTTGTACTTATTTGAACACCTTTTCATGTCAAAGTTGGCCTCTGTGCTTTTTCAGTGTTGGAAAGACCCTTTCTTGCACTGAGATCTGCTTATTGTAAATATCTTGTACTTGTTTTAATGTCAAAGTTGGCCTCTGTGCTTTTTCAGTGGTGGAAAGACACTTTTTTGCACTGAGGTCTGCTTATTGTAAATATCTTGTACTTATTTGAACACCTTTTGATGTCAAAGTTGGCCTCTGTGCTTTTTCAGTGTTGGAAAGACCCTTTCTTGCACTGAGATCTGCTTATTGTAAATATCTTGTACTTGTTTTAATGTCAAAGTTGGCCTCTGTGCTTTTTCAGTGGTGGAAAGACACTTTTTTGCACTGAGGTCTGCTTATTGTAAATATCTTGTACTTATTTGAACACCTTTTGATGTCAAAGTTGGCCTCTGTGCTTTTTCAGTGTTGTAAAGACTCTTTCTTGCACTGAGGTCTGCTTATTGTAAATATCTTGTACTTGTTTGAACACCTTTTCATGTCAAAGTTGGCCTCTGTGCTTTTCAGTGGTGGAAAGTCTCTTTCTTGCACTGAGGTCTGCTTATTGTAAATATCTTGTACTTGTTTGAACACCTTTTCATGTCAAAGTTGGCCTCTGTGCTTTTCAGTGGTGGAAAGTCTCTTTCTTGCACTGAGGTCTGCTTATTGTAAATATCTTGTACTTGTTTGAACACCTTTTCATGTCAAAGTTGGCCTTTGTGCTTTTTCAGTGGTGGAAAGACTCTTTCTTGCACTGAGGTCTGCTTATTGTAAATATCTTGTACTTGTTTGAACACCTTTTCATGTCAAAGTTGGCCTCTGTGCTTTTCAGTGGTGGAAAGTCTCTTTCTTGCACTGAGGTCTGCTTATTGTAAATATCTTGTACTTGTTTGAACACCTTTTCATGTCAAAGTTGGCCTTTGTGCTTTTTCAGTGTTGTAAAGACCCTTTCTTGCACTGAGGTCTGCTTATTGTAAATATCTTGTACTTATTTGAACACCTTTTCATGTCAAAGTTGGCCTCTGTGCTTTTTCAGTGTTGTAAAGACCCTTTCTTGCACTGAGATCTGCTTATTGTAAATATCTTGTACTTGTTTTAATGTCAAAGTTGGCCTCTGTGCTTTTTCAGTGGTGGAAAGACACTTTTTTGCACTGAGGTCTGCTTATTGTAAATATCTTGTACTTATTTGAACACCTTTTGATGTCAAAGTTGGCCTCTGTGCTTTTTCAGTGTTGGAAAGACCCTTTCTTGCACTGAGATCTGCTTATTGTAAATATCTTGTACTTGTTTTAATGTCAAAGTTGGCCTCTGTGCTTTTTCAGTGGTGGAAAGACACTTTTTTGCACTGAGGTCTGCTTATTGTAAATATCTTGTACTTATTTGAACACCTTTTAATGTCAAAGTTGGCCTCTGTGCTTTTTCAGTGTTGTAAAGACTCTTTCTTGCACTGAGGTCTGCTTATTGTAAATATCTTGTACTTGTTTGAACACCTTTTCATGTCAAACTTGGCCTCTGTGCTTTTTCAGTGTTTGAAAGACTCTTTCTTGCACTGAGGTCTGGTTATTGTAAATATCTTGTACTTGTTTGAACACCTTTTCATGTCAAACTTGGCCTCTGTGCTTTTTCAGTGGTGGAAAGACTCTTTCTTGCACTGAGGTCTGCTTATTGTAAATATCTTGTACTTGTTTGAACACCTTTTCATGTCAAACTTGGCCTCTGTGCTTTTTCAGTGTTGGAAAGACTCTTTCTTGCACTGAGGTCTGCTTATTGTAAATATCTTGTACTTGTTTGAACACCTTTTCATGTCAAACTTGGCCTCTGTGCTTTTTCAGTGTTGGAAAGACTCTTTCTTGCACTGAGGTCTGCTTATTGTAAATATCTTGTACTTGTTTGAACACCTTTTCATGTCAAACTTGGCCTCTGTGCTTTTTCAGTGTTTGAAAGACTCTTTCTTGCACTGGGGTCTGCTTATTGTAAATATCTTGTACTTGTTTGAAAACCTTTTCATGTCAAACTTGGCCTCTGTGCTTTTTCAGTGTTGGAAAGACTCTTTCTTGCACTGAGGTCTGCTTATTGTAAATATCTTGTACTTGTTTGAACACCTTTTCATGTCAAACTTGGCCTCTGTGCTTTTTCAGTGTTTGAAAGACTCTTTCTTGCACTGAGGTCTGCTTATTATAAATATCTTATACTTGTTTGAACACCTTTTCATGTCAAAGTTGGCCTCTGTGCTTTTTCAGTGTTGGAAAGACTCTTTCTTGCACTGAGGTCTGGTTATTGTAAATATCTTGTACTTGTTTGAACACCTTTTCATGTCAAACTTGGCCTCTGTGCTTTTTCAGTGTTGGAAAGACTCTTTCTTGCACTGAGGTCTGCTTATTGTAAATATCTTGTACTTGTTTTTACACCTTTTAATGTCAAAGTTGGCCTTTGTGCTTTTTCAGTGTTGAAAAGTCTCTTTCTTGCACTGAGGTCTGCTTATTGTAAATATCTTGTACTTGTTTTAATGTCAAAGTTGGCCTCTGTGCTTTTTCAGTGTTGGAAAGACTCTTTCTTGCACTGAGGTCTGCTTATTGTAAATATCTTGTACTTGTTTTTACACCTTTTCATGTCAAAGTTGGCCTTTGTGCTTTTTCAGTGTTGGACAGTCTCTTTCTTGAACTGAGGTCTGCTTATTGTAAATATCTTGTACTTGTTTGAACACCTTTTCATGTCAAAGTTGGCCTCTGTGCTTTTTCAGTGTTGGAAAGACCCTTTCTTGCACTGAGGTCTGCTTATTGTAAATATCTTGTACTTGTTTGAACACCTTTTAATGTCAAAGTTGGCCTCTGTGCTATTTCAGTGTGGTAAAGACTCTTTCTTGCACTGAGGTCTGCTTATTGTAAATATCGTGTAATTATTTGAACACCTTTTCTTGTCAAAGTTGGCCTCTGTGCTTTTTCAGTGGTGGAAATACCCTTTCTTGCACTGAGGTCTGCTTATTGTAAATATCTTGTACTTGTTTGAACACCTTTTCTTGTCAAAGTTGGCCTCTGTGCTTTTTCAGTGGTGGAAATACCCTTTCTTGCACTGAGGTCTGCTTATTGTAAATATCTTGTACTTATTTGAACACCTTTTAATGTCAAAGTTGGCCTCTGTGCTTTTTCAGTGGTGGAAAGACTCTTTCTTGCACTGAGGTCTGCTTGTTGTAAATATCTTGTACTTGTTTTTACACCTTTTCATGTCAAAGTTGGCCTTTGTGCTTTTTCAGTGGTGGAAAGACTCTTTCTTGCACTGAGGTCTGCTTATTGTAAATATCTTGTACTTGTTTTAATGTCAAAGTTGGCCTTTGTGCTTTTTCAGTGGTGGAAAGACACTTTCTTGCACTGAGGTCTGCTTATTGTAAATATATTGTACTTGTTTGAACACCTTTTCATGTCAAAGTTGGCCTCTGTGCTTTTTCAGTGGTGGAAAGACTCTTTCTTGCACTGAGGTCTGCTTATTATAAATATCTTGTACTTGTTTGAACACCTTTTCATGTCAAATTTGGCCTCTGTGCTTTTTCAGTGTTGGAAAGACCCTTTCTTGCACTGAGATCTGCTTATTGTAAATATCTTGTACTTGTTTTAATGTCAAAGTTGGCCTCTGTGCTTTTTCAGTGGTGGAAAGACTCTTTCTTGCACTGAGGTCTGCTTATTGTAAATATCTTGTACTTGTTTTTACACCTTTTAATGTCAAAGTTGGCCTCTGTGCTTTTTCATTGGTGGAAAGTGTCTTTCTTGCACTGAGGTCTGCTTATTGTAAATATCTTGTACTTGTTTTAATGTCAAAGTTGGCCTCTGTGCTTTTTCAGTGGTGGAAAGTCTCTTTCTTGCACTGAGGTCTGCTTATTATAAATATCTTGTACTTGTTTGAACACCTTTTCATGTCAAATTTGGCCTCTGTGCTTTTTCAGTGTTGGAAAGACCCTTTCTTGCACTGAGATCTGCTTATTGTAAATATCTTGTACTTGTTTTAATGTCAAAGTTGGCCTCTGTGCTTTTTCAGTGGTGGAAAGACTCTTTCTTGCACTGAGGTCTGCTTATTGTAAATATCTTGTACTTATTTGAACACCTTATAATGTCAAAGTTGGCCTCTGTGCTTTTTCAGTGTTGTAAAGACTCTTTCTTGCACTGAGGTCTGCTTATTGTAAATATCTTGTACTTGTTTTAATGTCAAAGTTGGCCTCTGTGCTTTTTCAGTGGTGGAAAGACCCTTTCTTGCACTGAGATCTGCTTATTGTAAATATCTTGTACTTGTTTTAATGTCAAAGTTGGCCTCTATGCTTTTTCAGTGGTGGAAAGACACTTTTTTGCACTGAGGTCTGCTTATTGTAAATATCTTGTACTTATTTGAACACCTTTTAATGTCAAAGTTGGCCTCTGTGCTTTTTCAGTGGTGGAAAGACTCTTTCTTGCACTGAGGTCTGCTTATTGTAAATATCTTGTACTTGTTTTTACACCTTTTCATGTCAAAGTTGGCCTTTGTGCTTTTTCAGTGTTGGAAAGTCTCTTTCTTGCACTGAGGTCTGTTTATTATAAATATCTTGTACTTGTTTGAACACCTTTTCATGTCAAAGTTGGCCTCTGTGCTTTTTCAGTGTTGGAAAGACCCTTTCTTGCACTGAGGTCTGCTTATTGTAAATATCGTGTAATTATTTGAACACCTTTTAATGTCAAATTTGGCCTCTGTGCTTTTTCAGTGGTGGAAAGACTCTTTCTTGCACTGAGATCTGCTTATTGTAAATATCTTGTACTTGTTTTAATGTCAAAGTTGGCCTCTGTGCTTTTTCAGTGGTGGAAAGACACTTTTTTGCACTGAGGTCTGCTTATTGTAAATATCGTGTACTTATTTGAACACCTTTAAATGTCAAATTTGGCCTCTGTGCTTTTTCAGTGGTGGAAAGACACTTTCTTGCACTGAGGTCTGCTTATTGTAAATATCTTGTACTTGTTTTAATGTCAAAGTTGGCCTCTGTACGTTTTTGTTGGTGGAAAGTGTCTTTCTTGCACTGAGGTCTGCTTATTGTAAATATCTTGTACTTGTTTTAATGTCAAAGTTGGCCTCTGTCCTTTTTCAGTGTTGGAAAGTATCTTTCTTGCACTGAGGTCTGCTTATTGTAAATATCTTGTACTTGTTTTAATGTCAAAGTTGGCCTCTATGCTTTTTCAGTGGTGGAAAGACTCTTTCTTGCACTGAGGTCTGCTTATTGTAAATATCTTGTACTTGTTTGAACACCTTTTCTTGTCAAAGTTGGCCTCTGTGCTTTTTCAGTGGTGGAAATACCCTTTCTTGCACTGAGGTCTGCTTATTGTAAATATCTTGTACTTATTTGAACACCTTTTAATGTCAAAGTTGGCCTCTGTGCTTTTTCAGTGGTGGAAAGACTCTTTCTTGCACTGAGGTCTGCTTGTTGTAAATATCTTGTACTTGTTTTTACACCTTTTCATGTCAAAGTTGGCCTTTGTGCTTTTTCAGTGGTGGAAAGACTCTTTCTTGCACTGAGGTCTGCTTATTGTAAATATCTTGTACTTGTTTTAATGTCAAAGTTGGCCTCTGTGCTTTTTCAGTGGTGGAAAGACACTTTCTTGCACTGAGGTCTGCTTATTGTAAATATCTTGTACTTGTTTGAACACCTTTTCATGTCAAAGTTGGCCTCTGTGCTTTTTCAGTGGTGGAAAGACTCTTTCTTGCACTGAGGTCCGCTTATTGTAAATATCTTGTACTTGTTTGAACACCTTTTATTGTCAAAGTTGGCCTCTGTGCTATTTCAGTGTTGTAAAGACTCTTTCTTGCACTGAGGTCTGCTTATTATAAATATCTTGTACTTGTTTGAACACCTTTTCATGTCAAATTTGGCCTCTGTGCTTTTTCAGTGTTGGAAAGACCCTTTCTTGCACTGAGATCTGCTTATTGTAAATATCTTGTACTTGTTTTAATGTCAAAGTTGGCCTCTGTGCTTTTTCAGTGGTGGAAAGACTCTTTCTTGCACTGAGGTCTGCTTATTGTAAATATCTTGTACTTGTTTTTACACCTTTTAATGTCAAAGTTGGCCTCTGTGCTTTTTCATTGGTGGAAAGTGTCTTTCTTGCACTGAGGTCTGCTTATTGTAAATATCTTGTACTTGTTTTAATGTCAAAGTTGGCCTCTGTGCTTTTTCAGTGGTGGAAAGTCTCTTTCTTGCACTGAGGTCTGCTTATTATAAATATCTTGTACTTGTTTTTACACCTTTTAATGTCAAAGTTGGCCTCTGTGCTTTTTCATTGGTGGAAAGTGTCTTTCTTGCACTGAGGTCTGCTTATTGTAAATATCTTGTACTTGTTTTAATGTCAAAGTTGGCCTCTGTGCTTTTTCAGTGGTGGAAAGTCTCTTTCTTGCACTGAGGTCTGCTTATTGTAAATATCTTGTACTTGTTTTAATGTCAAAGTTGGCCTCTGTGCTTTTTCAGTGGTGGAAAGACTCTTTCTTGCACTGAGGTCTGCTTATTATAAATATCTTGTACTTGTTTGAACACCTTTTCATGTCAAATTTGGCCTCTGTGCTTTTTCAGTGTTGGAAAGACCCTTTCTTGCACTGAGATCTGCTTATTGTAAATATCTTGTACTTGTTTTAATGTCAAAGTTGGCCTCTGTGCTTTTTCAGTGGTGGAAAGACTCTTTCTTGCACTGAGGTCTGCTTATTGTAAATATCTTGTACTTATTTGAACACCTTTTAATGTCAAAGTTGGCCTCTGTGCTTTTTCAGTGTTGTAAAGACTCTTTCTTGCACTGAGGTCTGCTTATTGTAAATATCTTGTACTTGTTTTAATGTCAAAGTTGGCCTCTGTGCTTTTTCAGTGGTGGAAAGACCCTTTCTTGCACTGAGATCTGCTTATTGTAAATATCTTGTACTTGTTTTAATGTCAAAGTTGGCCTCTGTGCTTTTTCAGTGGTGGAAAGACACTTTTTTGCACTGAGGTCTGCTTATTGTAAATATCTTGTACTTATTTGAACACCTTTTAATGTCAAAGTTGGCCTCTGTGCTTTTTCAGTGGTGGAAAGACTCTTTCTTGCACTGAGGTCTGCTTATTGTAAATATCTTGTACTTATTTGAACACCTTTTAATGTCAAAGTTGGCCTCTGTGCTTTTTCAGTGGTGGAAAGACTCTTTCTTGCACTGAGGTCTGCTTATTGTAAATATCTTGTACTTATTTGAACACCTTTTAATGTCAAAGTTGGCCTCTGTGCTTTTTCAGTGGTGGAAAGTCTCTTTCTTGCACTGAGGTCTGCTTATTGTAAATATCTTGTACTTGTTTTTACACCTTTTCATGTCAAAGTTGGCCTTTGTGCTTTTTCAGTGTTGGAAAGTCTCTTTCTTGCACTGAGGTCTGCTTATTATAAATATCTTGTACTTGTTTGAACACCTTTTCATGTCAAAGTTGGCCTTTGTGCTTTTTCAGTGTTGGAAAGACCCTTTCTTGCACTGAGGTCTGCTTATTGTAAATATCGTGTAATTATTTGAACACCTTTTAATGTCAAATTTGGCCTCTGTGCTTTTTCAGTGGTGGAAAGACTCTTTCTTGCACTGAGATCTGCTTATTGTAAATATCTTGTACTTGTTTTAATGTCAAAGTTGGCCTCTGTGCTTTTTCAGTGGTGGAAAGACACTTTTTTGCACTGAGGTCTGCTTATTGTAAATATCTTGTACTTATTTGAACACCTTTTCATGTCAAAGTTGGCCTCTGTGCTTTTTCAGTGTTGGAAAGACCATTTCTTGCACTGAGATCTGCTTATTGTAAATATCTTGTACTTGTTTTAATGTCAAAGTTGGCCTCTGTACTTTTTCAGTGGTGGAAAGACACTTTCTTGCACTGAGGTCTGCTTATTGTAAATATCTTATACTTGTTTTTACACCTTTTAATGTCAAAGTTGGCCTCTGTGCTTTTTCAGTGGTGGAAAGTCTCTTTCTTGCACTGAGGTCTGCTTATTGTAAATATCTTGTACTTCTTTTAATGTCAAAGTTGGCCTCTGTACGTTTTTGTTGGTGGAAAGTGTCTTTCTTGCACTGAGGTCTGCTTATTGTAAATATCTTGTACTTGTTTTAATGTCAAAGTTGGCCTCTGTCCTTTTTCAGTGTTGGAAAGTATCTTTCTTGCACTGAGGTCTGCTTATTGTAAATATCTTGTACTTGTTTTAATGTCAAAGTTGGCCTCTATGCTTTTTCAGTGGTGGAAAGACTCTTTCTTGCACTGAGGTCTGCTTATTTTAAATATCTTGTACTTGTTTTTAGAACCTTTTCATGTCAAAGTTGGCCTCTGTGCTTTTTCAGTGTTGTAAAGTCTCTTTCTTGCACTGAGGTCTGCTTATTGTAAATGTCTTGTACTTGTTTTTACACCTTTTAATGTCAAAGTTGGCCTTTGTGCTTTTTCAGTGTTGGAAAGACTCTTTCTTGCACTGAGGTCTGCTTATTGTAAATATCTTGTACTTGTTTTAATGTCAAAGTTGGCCTCTGTGCTTTTTCAGTGGTGGAAAGTCTCTTTCTTGCACTGAGATCTGCTTATTGTAAATATCTTGTACTTGTTTTTACACCTTTTCATGTCAAAGTTGGCCTCTGTGCTTTTTCAGTGTTGGAAACACTCTTTCTTGCACTGAGGTCTGCTTATTGTAAATATCTTGTACTTGTTTTAACACCTTTTAATGTCAAAGTTGGCCTTTGTGCTTTTTCAGTGGTGGAAAGACTCTTTCTTGCACTGAGGTCTGCTTATTGTAAATATCTTGTACTTGTTTGAACACCTTTTCATGTCAAAGTTGGCCTCTGTGCTTTTTCAGTGTTGGAAAGTCTCTTTCTTGCACTGAGGTCTGCTTATTGTAAATATCTTATACTTGTTTTAATGTCAAAGTTGGCCTCTGTGCTTTTTCAGTGTTGTAAAGACTCTTTCTTGCACTGAGGTCTGCTTATTGTAAATATCTTGTACTTATTTGAACACCTTTTCATGTCAAAGTTGGTCTCTGTGCTTTTTCAGTGGTGGAAGACTCTTTCTTGCACTGAGGTCTGCTTATTGTAAATATCTTGTACTTGTTTTTACACCTTTTAATGTCAAAGTTGGCCTTTGTGCTTTTTCAGTGTTGGAAAGACTCTTTCTTGCACTGAGGTCTGCTTATTGTAAATATCTTGTACTTGTTTTAATGTCAAAGTTGGCCTCTGTGCTTTTTCAGTGTTGGAAAGTCTCTTTCTTGAACTGAGGTCTGCTTATTATAAATATCTTGTACTTGTTTGAACACCTTTTCATGTCAAAGTTGGCCTCTGTGCTTTTTCAGTGGTGGAAAGACTCTTTCTTGCACTGAGGTCTGCTTATTGTAAATATCTTGTACTTGTTTGAACACCTTTTAATGTCAAAGTTGGCCTTTGTGCTTTTTCAGTGGTGGAAAGACTCTTTCTTGCACTGAGGTCTGCTTATTGTAAATATCTTGTACTTGTTTGAACACCTTTTCATGTCAAAGTTGGCCTCTGTGCTTTTTCAGTGTTGTAAAGACTCTTTCTTGCACTGAGGTCTGCTTATTGTAAATATCTTGTACTTGTTTTTACACCTTTTCATGTCAAAGTTGGCCTTTGTGCTTTTTCAGTGTTGGAAAGTCTCTTTCTTGAACTGAGGTCTGCTTATTATAAATATCTTGTACTTGTTTGAACACCTTTTCATGTCAAAGTTGGCCTCTGTGCTTTTTCAGTGGTGGAAAGACTCTTTCTTGCACTGAGGTCTGCTTATTGTAAATATCTTGTACTTGTTTGAACACCTTTTAATGTCAAAGTTGGCCTCTGTGCTATTTCAGTGTTGTAAAGACTCTTTCTTGCACTGAGGTCTGCTTATTGTAAATATCTTGTACTTATTTGAACACCTTTTAATGTCAAAGTTGGCCTCTGTGCTATTTCAGTGTTGTAAAGACTCTTTCTTGCACTGAGGTCTGCTTATTGTAAATATCTTGTACTTGTTTTTACACCTTTTCATGTCAAAGTTGGCCTTTGTGCTTTTTCAGTGTTGGAAAGTCTCTTTCTTGCACTGAGGTCTGCTTATTATAAATATCTTGTACTTGTTTGAACACCTTTTCATGTCAAAGTTGGCCTCTGTGCTTTTTCAGTGTTGGAAAGACCCTTTCTTGCACTGAGATCTGCTTATTGTAAATATCTTGTACTTGTTTTAATGTCAAAGTTGGCCTCTGTGCTTTTTCAGTGGTGGAAAGACACTTTTTTGCACTGAGGTCTGCTTATTGTAAATATCTTGTACTTATTTGAACACCTTTTCATGTCAAAGTTGGCCTCTGTGCTTTTTCAGTGTTGGAAAGACCCTTTCTTGCACTGAGATCTGCTTATTGTAAATATCTTGTACTTGTTTTAATGTCAAAGTTGGCCTCTGTACTTTTTCAGTGGTAGAAAGACACTTTTTTGCACTGAGGTCTGCTTATTGTAAATATCTTGTACTTATTTGAACACCTTTTCATGTCAAAGTTGGCCTCTGTGCTTTTTCAGTGGTGGAAAAACTCTTTCTTGCACTGAGGTCTGCTTATTGTAAATATCTTGTACTTATTTGAACACCTTTTAATGTCAAAGTTGGCCTCTGTGCTTTTTCAGTGGTGGAAAGTTTCTTTCTTGCACTGAGGTCTGCTTATTGTAAATATCTTGTACTTGTTTGAACACCTTTTCATGTCAAAGTTGGCCTTTGTGCTTTTTCAGTGGTGGAAAGTTTCTTTCTTGCACTGAGGTCTGCTTATTGTAAATATCTTGTACTTGTTTGAACACCTTTTCATGTCAAAGTTGGCCTCTGTGCTTTTTCAGTGGTGGAAAGATTCTTTCTTGCACTGAGGTCTGCTTATTGTAAATATCTTGTACTTGTTTGAACACCTTTTCATGTCAAACTTGGCCTCTGTGCTTTTACAGTGTTGGAAAGACTCTTTCTTGCACTGAGGTCTGCTTATTGTAAATATCTTGTACTTGTTTGAACACCTTTTCATGTCAAACTTGGCCTCTGTGCTTTTTCAGTGTTTGAAAGACTCTTTCTTGCACTGAGGTCTGGTTATTGTAAATATCTTGTACTTGTTTGAACACCTTTTCATGTCAAACTTGGCCTCTGTGCTTTTTCAGTGTTGGAAAGACTCTTTCTTGCACTGAGGTCTGCTTATTGTAAATATCTTGTACTTGTTTGAACACCTTTTCATGTCAAACTTGGCCTCTGTGCTTTTTCAGTGTTGGAAAGACTCTTTCTTGCACTGGGGTCTGCTTATTGTAAATATCTTGTACTTGTTTGAACACCTTTTCATGTCAAACTTGGCCTCTGTGCTTTTTCAGTGTTGGAAAGACTCTTTCTTGCACTGAGGTCTGCTTATTATAAATATCTTATACTTGTTTGAACACCTTTTCATGTCAAACTTGGCCTCTGTGCTTTTTCAGTGTTTGAAAGACTCTTTCTTGCACTGAGGTCTGCTTATTATAAATATCTTATACTTGTTTGAACACCTTTTCATGTCAAAGTTGGCCTCTGTGCTTTTTCAGTGTTTGAAAGACTCTTTCTTGCACTGAGGTCTGCTTATTATAAATATCTTATACTTGTTTGAACACCTTTTCATGTCAAACTTGGCCTCTGTGCTTTTTCAGTGTTGGAAAGACTCTTTCTTGCACTGAGGTCTGCTTATTGTAAATATCTTGTACTTGTTTTAATGTCAAAGTTGGCCTCTGTGCTTTTTCAGTGTTGGAAAGACTCTTTCTTGCACTGAGGTCTGCTTATTGTAAATATCTTCTACTTTTTTTTACACCTTTTCATGTCAAAGTTGGCCTTTGTGCTTTTTCAGTGTTGGACAGTCTCTTTCTTGAACTGAGGTCTGCTTATTGTAAATATCTTGTACTTGTTTGAACACCTTTTCATGTCAAAGTTGGCCTCTGTGCTTTTTCAGTGTTGGAAAGACCCTTTCTTGCACTGAGGTCTGCTTATTGTAAATATCTTGTACTTGTTTGAACACCTTTTAATGTCAAAGTTGGCCTCTGTGCTATTTCAGTGGTGGAAAGACACTTTCTTGCACTGAGGTCTGCTTATTGTAAATATCTTGTACTTGTTTGAACACCTTTTCATGTCAAAGTTGGCCTTTGTGCTTTTTCAGTGGTGGAAAGACTCTTTCTTGCACTGAGGTCTGCTTATTGTAAATATCTTGTACTTGTTTGAACACCTTTTCATGTCAAAGTTGGCCTCTGTGCTTTTTCAGTGGTGGAAAGACTCTTTCTTGCACTGAGGTCTGCTTATTGTAAATATCTTGTACTTGTTTTTACACCTTTTCATGTCAAAGTTGGCCTCTGTGCTTTTTCAGTGTTGGAAAGACCCTTTCTTGCACTGAGGTCTGCTTATTGTAAATATCGTGTAATTATTTGAACACCTTTTAATGTCAAATTTGGCCTCTGTGCTTTTTCAGTGGTGGAAAGACTCTTTCTTGCACTGAGGTCTGCTTATTGTAAATATCTTGTACTTGTTTGAACACCTTTTCTTGTCAAAGTTGGCCTCTGTGCTTTTTCAGTGGTGGAAATACCCTTTCTTGCACTGAGGTCTGCTTATTGTAAATATCTTGTACTTATTTGAACACCTTTTAATGTCAAAGTTCGCCTCTGTGCTTTTTCAGTGGTGGAAAGACTCTTTCTTGCACTGAGGTCTGCTTATTGTAAATATCTTCTACTTGTTTTTACACCTTTTCATGTCAAAGTTGGCCTTTGTGCTTTTTCAGTGTTGGACAGTCTCTTTCTTGAACTGAGGTCTGCTTATTGTAAATATCTTGTACTTGTTTGAACACCTTTTCATGTCAAAGTTGGCCTCTGTGCTTTTTCAGTGTTGGAAAGACCCTTTCTTGCACTGAGGTCTGCTTATTGTAAATATCTTGTACTTGTTTGAACACCTTTTAATGTCAAAGTTGGCCTCTGTGCTATTTCAGTGTGGTAAAGACTCTTTCTTGCACTGAGGTCTGCTTATTGTAAATATCTTGTACTTGTTTTTACACCTTTTCATGTCAAAGTTGGCCTCTGTGCTTTTTCAGTGTTGGAAAGACCCTTTCTTGCACTGAGGTCTGCTTATTGTAAATATCGTGTAATTATTTGAAAACCTTTTAATGTCAAAGTTGGCCTCTGTGCTTTTTCAGTGGTGGAAAGACTCTTTCTTGCACTGAGGTCTGCTTATTGTAAATATCTTGTACTTGTTTTAATGTCAAAGTTGGCCTCTGTGCTTTTTCAGTGGTGGAAAGACACTTTCTTGCACTGAGGTCTGCTTATTGTAAATATCTTGTACTTGTTTGAACACCTTTTCATGTCAAAGTTGGCCTCTGTGCTTTTTCAGTGGTGGAAAGTGTCTTTCTTGCACTGAGGTCTGCTTATTGTAAATATCTTGTACTTGTTTGAACACCTTTTAATGTCAAAGTTGGCCTCTGTGCTATTTCAGTGTTGTAAAGACTCTTTCTTGCACTGAGGTCTGCTTATTGTAAATATCTTGTACTTGTTTTTACACCTTTTCATGTCAAAGTTGGCCTTTGTGCTTTTTCAGTGGTGGAAAGTCTCTTTCTTGCACTGAGGTCTGCTTATTATAAATATCTTGTACTTGTTTGAACACCTTTTCATGTCAAATTTGGCCTCTGTGCTTTTTCAGTGTTGGAAAGACCCTTTCTTGCACTGAGATCTGCTTATTGTAAATATCTTGTACTTGTTTTAATGTCAAAGTTGGCCTCTGTGCTTTTTCAGTGGTGGAAAGACTCTTTCTTGCACTGAGGTCTGCTTATTGTAAATATATTGTACTTGTTTGAACACCTTTTCATGTCAAAGTTGGCCTTTGTGCTTTTTCAGTGGTGGAAAGACCCTTTCTTGCACTGAGGTCTGCTTATTGTAAATATCTTGTACTTGTTTTTACACCTTTTCATGTCAAAGTTGGCCTTTGTGCTTTTTCAGTGGTGGAAAGTCTCTTTCTTGCACTGAGGTCTGCTTATTATAAATATCTTGTACTTGTTTGAACACCTTTTCATGTCAAATTTGGCCTCTGTGCTTTTTCAGTGTTGGAAAGACCCTTTCTTGCACTGAGATCTGCTTATTGTAAATATCTTGTACTTGTTTTAATGTCAAAGTTGGCCTCTGTGCTTTTTCAGTGGTGGAAAGACTCTTTCTTGCACTGAGGTCTGCTTATTGTAAATATATTGTACTTGTTTGAACACCTTTTCATGTCAAAGTTGGCCTTTGTGCTTTTTCAGTGGTGGAAAGACTCTTTCTTGCACTGAGGTCTGCTTATTGTAAATATCTTGTACTTGTTTTTACACCTTTTAATGTCAAAGTTGGCCTCTGTGCTTTTTCATTGGTGGAAAGTGTCTTTCTTGCACTGAGGTCTGCTTATTGTAAATATCTTGTACTTGTTTTAATGTCAAAGTTGGCCTCTGTGCTTTTTCAGTGGTGGAAAGACCCTTTCTTGCACTGAGATCTGCTTATTGTAAATATCTTGTACTTGTTTTAATGTCAAAGTTGGCCTCTGTGCTTTTTCAGTGGTGGAAAGACACTTTCTTGCACTGAGGTCTGCTTATTGTAAATATCTTGTACTTATTTGAACACCTTTTAATGTCAAAGTTGGCCTCTGTGCTTTTTCAGTGGTGGAAAGACTCTTTCTTGCACTGAGGTCTGCTTATTGTAAATATCTTGTACTTGTTTGAACACCTTTTCATGTCAAATTTGGCCTCTGTGCTTTTTCAGTGTTGGAAAGACCCTTTCTTACACTGAGATCTGCTTATTGTAAATATCTTGTACTTGTTTTAATGTCAAAGTTGGCCTCTGTGCTTTTTCAGTGGTGGAAAGACTCTTTCTTGCACTGAGGTCTGCTTATTGTAAATATATTGTACTTGTTTGAACACCTTTTCATGTCAAAGTTGGCCTCTGTGCTTTTTCAGTGGTGGAAAGACTCTTTCTTGCACTGAGGTCTGCTTATTGTAAATATCTTGTACTTGTTTGAACACCTTTTAATGTCAACGTTGGCCTCTGTGCTATTTCAGTGTTGTAAAGACTCTTTCTTGCACTGAGGTCTGCTTATTGTAAATATCTTGTACTTGTTTTTACACCTTTTCATGTCAAAGTTGGCCTTTGTGCTTTTTCAGTGTTGGAAAGTCTCTTTCTTGCACTGAGATCTGCTTATTGTAAATATCTTGTACTTGTTTTAATGTCAAAGTTGGCCTCTGTGCTTTTTCAGTGGTGGAAAGACTCTTTCTTGCACTGAGGTCTGCTTATTGTAAATATATTGTACTTGTTTGAACACCTTTTCATGTCAAAGTTGGCCTTTGTGCTTTTTCAGTGGTGGAAAGTCTCTTTCTTGCACTGAGGTCTGCTTATTGTAAATATCTTGTACTTGTTTTTACACCTTTTAATGTCAAAGTTGGCCTCTGTGCTTTTTCAGTGTTGGAAAGACCCTTTCTTGCACTGAGAACTGCTTATTGTAAATATCTTGTACTTGGTTTAATGTCAAAGTTGGCCTCTGTGCTTTTTCAGTGGTGGAAAGACTCTTTCTTGCACTGAGGTCTGCTTATTGTAAATATCTTGTACTTATTTGAACACCTTTTAATGTCAAAGTTGGCCTCTGTGCTTTTTCAGTGTTGTAAAGACTCTTTCTTGCACTGAGGTCTGCTTATTGTAAATATCTTGTACTTGTTTTAATGTCAAAGTTGGCCTCTGTGCTTTTTCAGTGGTGGAAAGACCCTTTCTTGCACTGAGATCTGCTTATTGTAAATATCTTGTACTTGTTTTAATGTCAAAGTTGGCCTCTGTGCTTTTTCAGTGGTGGAAAGACTCTTTCTTGCACTGAGGTCTGCTTATTGTAAATATATTGTACTTGTTTGAACACCTTTTCATGTCAAAGTTGGCCTCTGTGCTTTTTCAGTGGTGGAAAGACTCTTTCTTGCACTGAGGTCTGCTTATTGTAAATATCTTGTACTTGTTTGAACACCTTTTAATGTCAAAGTTGGCCTCTGTGCTATTTCAGTGTGGTAAAGACTCTTTCTTGCACTGAGGTCTGCTTACTGTAAATATCTTGTACTTGTTTTTACACCTTTTCATGTCAAAGTTGGCCTTTGTGCTTTTTCAGTGTTGGAAAGTCTCTTTCTTGCACTGAGGTCTGCTTATTATAAATATCTTGTACTTGTTTGAACACCTTTTCATGTCAAATTTGGCCTCTGTGCTTTTTCAGTGTTGGAAAGACCCTTTCTTGCACTGAGAACTGCTTATTGTAAATATCTTGTACTTGGTTTAATGTCAAAGTTGGCCTCTGTGCTTTTTCAGTGGTGGAAAGACTCTTTCTTGCACTGAGGTCTGCTTATTGTAAATATCTTGTACTTATTTGAACACCTTTTAATGTCAAAGTTGGCCTCTGTGCTTTTTCAGTGTTGTAAAGACTCTTTCTTGCACTGAGGTCTGCTTATTGTAAATATCTTGTACTTGTTTTAATGTCAAAGTTGGCCTCTGTGCTTTTTCAGTGGTGGAAAGACCCTTTCTTGCACTGAGATCTGCTTATTGTAAATATCTTGTACTTGTTTTAATGTCAAAGTTGGCCTCTGTGCTTTTTCAGTGGTGGAAAGACTCTTTCTTGCACTGAGGTCTGCTTATTGTAAATATATTGTACTTGTTTGAACACCTTTTCATGTCAAAGTTGGCCTCTGTGCTTTTTCAGTGGTGGAAAGACTCTTTCTTGCACTGAGGTCTGCTTATTGTAAATATCTTGTACTTGTTTGAACACCTTTTAATGTCAAAGTTGGCCTCTGTGCTATTTCAGTGTGGTAAAGACTCTTTCTTGCACTGAGGTCTGCTTACTGTAAATATCTTGTACTTGTTTTTACACCTTTTCATGTCAAAGTTGGCCTTTGTGCTTTTTCAGTGTTGGAAAGTCTCTTTCTTGCACTGAGGTCTGCTTATTATAAATATCTTGTACTTGTTTGAACACCTTTTCATGTCAAATTTGGCCTCTGTGCTTTTTCAGTGTTGGAAAGACCCTTTCTTGCACTGAGATCTGCTTATTGTAAATATCTTGTACTTGTTTTAATGTCAAAGTTGGCCTCTGTGCTTTTTCAGTGGTGGAAAGACTCTTTCTTGCACTGAGGTCTGCTTATTGTAAATATATTGTACTTGTTTGAACACCTTTTCATGTCAAAGTTGGCCTTTGTGCTTTTTCAGTGGTGGAAAGTCTCTTTCTTGCACTGAGGTCTGCTTATTGTAAATATCTTGTACTTGTTTTTACACCTTTTAATGTCAAAGTTGGCCTCTGTGCTTTTTCAGTGTTGTAAAGACTCTTTCTTGCACTGAGGTCTGCTTATTGTAAATATCTTGTACTTGTTTTTACACCTTTTCATGTCAAAGTTGGCCTTTGTGCTTTTTCAGTGTTGGAAAGTCTCTTTCTTGCACTGAGATCTGCTTATTGTAAATATCTTGTACTTGTTTTAATGTCAAAGTTGGCCTCTGTGCTTTTTCAGTGGTGGAAAGACTCTTTCTTGCACTGAGGTCTGCTTATTGTAAATATATTGTACTTGTTTGAACACCTTTTCATGTCAAAGTTGGCCTTTGTGCTTTTTCAGTGGTGGAAAGTCTCTTTCTTGCACTGAGGTCTGCTTATTGTAAATATCTTGTACTTGTTTTTACACCTTTTAATGTCAAAGTTGGCCTCTGTGCTTTTTCAGTGGTGGAAAGTCTCTTTCTTGCACTGAGGTCTGCTTATTATAAATATCTTGTACTTGTTTGAACACCTTTTCATGTCAAATTTGGCCTCTGTGCTTTTTCAGTGTTGGAAAGACCCTTTCTTGCACTGAGATCTGCTTATTGTAAATATCTTGTACTTGGTTTAATGTTAAAGTTGGCCTCTGTGCTTTTTCAGTGGTGGAAAGACTCTTTCTTGCACTGAGGTCTGCTTATTGTAAATATCTTGTACTTATTTGAACACCTTTTAATGTCAAAGTTGGCCTCTGTGCTTTTTCAGTGTTGTAAAGACTCTTTCTTGCACTGAGGTCTGCTTATTGTAAATATCTTGTACTTGTTTTAATGTCAAAGTTGGCCTCTGTGCTTTTTCAGTGGTGGAAAGACCCTTTCTTGCACTGAGATCTGCTTATTGTAAATATCTTGTACTTGTTTTAATGTCAAAGTTGGCCTCTGTGCTTTTTCAGTGGTGGAAAGACACTTTTTTGCACTGAGGTCTGCTTATTGTAAATATCTTGTACTTATTTGAACACCTTTTAATGTCAAAGTTGGCCTCTGTGCTTTTTCAGTGGTGGAAAGACTCTTTCTTGCACTGAGGTCTGCTTATTGTAAATATCTTGTACTTGTTTTTACACCTTTCAATGTCAAAGTTGGCCTTTGTGCTTTTTCAGTGGTGGAAAGACTCTTTCTTGCACTGAGGTCTGCTTATTGTAAATATCTTGTACTTATTTGAACACCTTTTAATGTCAAAGTTGGCCTCTGTGCTTTTTCAGTGGTGGAAAGACTCTTTCTTGCACTGAGGTCTGCTTATTGTAAATATCTTGTACTTGTTTTAATGTCAAAGTTGGCCTCTGTGCTTTTTCAGTGGTGGAAAGACTCTTTCTTGCACTGAGGTCTGCTTATTGTAAATATCTTGTACTTGTTTTAATGTCAAAGTTGGCCTCTGTGCTTTTTCAGTGGTGGAAAGACTCTTTCTTGCACTGAGGTCTGCTTATTGTAAATATCTTGTACTTATTTGAACACCTTTTAATGTCAAAGTTGGCCTCTGTGCTATTTCAGTGTTGTAAAGACTCTTTCTTGCACTGAGGTCTGCTTATTGTAAATATCTTGTACTTGTTTTTACACCTTTTCATGTCAAAGTTGGCCTTTGTGCTTTTTCAGTGTTGGAAAGTCTCTTTCTTGCACTGAGGTCTGCTTATTGTAAATATCTTGTACTTGTTTTTACACCTTTTCATGTCAAATTTGGCCTCTGTGCTTTTTCAGTGTTGGAAAGACCCTTTCTTGCACTGAGATCTGCTTATTGTAAATATCTTGTACTTGTTTTAATGTCAAAGTTGGCCTCTGTGCTTTTTCAGTGGTGGAAAGACTCTTTCTTGCACTGAGGTCTGCTTATTGTAAATATCTTGTACTTGTTTGAACACCTTTTAATGTCAAAGTTGGCCTCTGTGCTTTTTCAGTGGTGGAAAGTCTCTTTCTTGCACTGAGGTCTGCTTATTGTAAATATCTTGTACTTGTTTTAATGTCAAAGTTGGCCTCTGTGCTTTTTCATTGGTGGAAAGTGTCTTTCTTGCACTGAGGTCTGCTTATTGTAAATATCTTGTACTTGTTTTAATGTCAAAGTTGGCCTCTGTGCTTTTTCAGTGGTGGAAAGTGTCTTTCTTGCACTGAGGTCTGCTTATTGTAAATATCTTGTACTTGTTTGAACACCTTTTAATGTCAAAGTTGGCCTCTGTGCTTTTTCAGTGGTGGAAAGTGTCTTTGTTGCACTGAGGTCTGCTTATTGTAAATATCTTGTACTTGTTTGAACACCTTTTAATGTCAAAGTTGGCCTCTGTGCTTTTTCAGTGGTGGAAAGTCTCTTTCTTGCACTGAGGTCTGCTTATTGTAAATATCTTGTACTTGTTTTAATGTCAAAGTTGGCCTCTGTGCTTTTTCATTGGTGGAAAGTGTCTTTCTTGCACTGAGGTCTGCTTATTGTAAATATCTTGTACTTGTTTTAATGTCAAAGTTGGCCTCTGTGCTTTTTCATTGGTGGAAAGTGTCTTTCTTGCACTGAGGTCTGCTTATTGTAAATATCTTGTACTTGTTTTTAGAACCTTTTCATGTCAAAGTTGGCCTCTGTGCTTTTTCAGTGGTGGAAAGACACTTTCTTGCACTGAGGTCTGCTTATTGTAAATATATTGTACTTGTTTTTACACCTTTCAATGTCAAAGTTGGCCTTTGTGCTTTTTCAGTGGTGGAAAGACTCTTTCTTGCACTGAGGTCTGCTTATTGTAAATATCTTGTACTTGTTTGAACACCTTTTAATGTCAAAGTTGGCCTCTGTGCTTTTTCAGTGGTGGAAAGACTCTTTCTTGCACTGAGGTCTGCTTATTATAAATATCTTGTACTTGTTTGAACACCTTTTCATGTCAAATTTGGCCTCTGTGCTTTTTCAGTGTTGGAAAGACCCTTTCTTACACTGAGATCTGCTTATTGTAAATATCTTGTACTTGTTTTAATGTCAAAGTTGGCCTCTGTGCTTTTTCAGTGGTGGAAAGACTCTTTCTTGCACTGAGGTCTGCTTATTGTAAATATATTGTACTTGTTTGAACACCTTTTCATGTCAAAGTTGGCCTCTGTGCTTTTTCAGTGGTGGAAAGACTCTTTCTTGCACTGAGGTCTGCTTATTGTAAATATCTTGTACTTGTTTGAACACCTTTTAATGTCAAAGTTGGCCTCTGTGCTATTTCAGTGTTGTAAAGACTCTTTCTTGCACTGAGGTCTGCTTATTGTAAATATCTTGTACTTGTTTTTACACCTTTTCATGTCAAAGTTGGCCTTTGTGCTTTTTCAGTGTTGGAAAGTCTCTTTCTTGCACTGAGATCTGCTTATTGTAAATATCTTGTACTTGTTTTAATGTCAAAGTTGGCCTCTGTGCTTTTTCAGTGGTGGAAAGACTCTTTCTTGCACTGAGGTCTGCTTATTGTAAATATATTGTACTTGTTTGAACACCTTTTCATGTCAAAGTTGGCCTTTGTGCTTTTTCAGTGGTGGAAAGTCTCTTTCTTGCACTGAGGTCTGCTTATTGTAAATATCTTGTACTTGTTTTTACACCTTTTAATGTCAAAGTTGGCCTCTGTGCTTTTTCAGTGGTGGAAAGTCTCTTTCTTGCACTGAGGTCTGCTTATTATAAATATCTTGTACTTGTTTGAACACCTTTTCATGTCAAATTTGGCCTCTGTGCTTTTTCAGTGTTGGAAAGACCCTTTCTTGCACTGAGAACTGCTTATTGTAAATATCTTGTACTTGGTTTAATGTCAAAGTTGGCCTCTGTGCTTTTTCAGTGGTGGAAAGACTCTTTCTTGCACTGAGGTCTGCTTATTGTAAATATCTTGTACTTATTTGAACACCTTTTAATGTCAAAGTTGGCCTCTGTGCTTTTTCAGTGTTGTAAAGACTCTTTCTTGCACTGAGGTCTGCTTATTGTAAATATCTTGTACTTGTTTTAATGTCAAAGTTGGCCTCTGTGCTTTTTCAGTGGTGGAAAGACCCTTTCTTGCACTGAGATCTGCTTATTGTAAATATCTTGTACTTGTTTTAATGTCAAAGTTGGCCTCTGTGCTTTTTCAGTGGTGGAAAGACTCTTTCTTGCACTGAGGTCTGCTTATTGTAAATATATTGTACTTGTTTGAACACCTTTTCATGTCAAAGTTGGCCTCTGTGCTTTTTCAGTGGTGGAAAGACTCTTTCTTGCACTGAGGTCTGCTTATTGTAAATATCTTGTACTTGTTTGAACACCTTTTAATGTCAAAGTTGGCCTCTGTGCTATTTCAGTGTGGTAAAGACTCTTTCTTGCACTGAGGTCTGCTTACTGTAAATATCTTGTACTTGTTTTTACACCTTTTCATGTCAAAGTTGGCCTTTGTGCTTTTTCAGTGTTGGAAAGTCTCTTTCTTGCACTGAGGTCTGCTTATTATAAATATCTTGTACTTGTTTGAACACCTTTTCATGTCAAATTTGGCCTCTGTGCTTTTTCAGTGTTGGAAAGACCCTTTCTTGCACTGAGATCTGCTTATTGTAAATATCTTGTACTTGTTTTAATGTCAAAGTTGGCCTCTGTGCTTTTTCAGTGGTGGAAAGACTCTTTCTTGCACTGAGGTCTGCTTATTGTAAATATATTGTACTTGTTTGAACACCTTTTCATGTCAAAGTTGGCCTCTGTGCTTTTTCAGTGGTGGAAAGTCTCTTTCTTGCACTGAGGTCTGCTTATTGTAAATATCTTGTACTTGTTTTTACACCTTTTAATGTCAAAGTTGGCCTCTGTGCTTTTTCAGTGTTGTAAAGACTCTTTCTTGCACTGAGGTCTGCTTATTGTAAATATCTTGTACTTGTTTTTACACCTTTTCATGTCAAAGTTGGCCTTTGTGCTTTTTCAGTGTTGGAAAGTCTCTTTCTTGCACTGAGATCTGCTTATTGTAAATATCTTGTACTTGTTTTAATGTCAAAGTTGGCCTCTGTGCTTTTTCAGTGGTGGAAAGACTCTTTCTTGCACTGAGGTCTGCTTATTGTAAATATATTGTACTTGTTTGAACACCTTTTCATGTCAAAGTTGGCCTTTGTGCTTTTTCAGTGGTGGAAAGTCTCTTTCTTGCACTGAGGTCTGCTTATTGTAAATATCTTGTACTTGTTTTTACACCTTTTAATGTCAAAGTTGGCCTCTGTGCTTTTTCAGTGGTGGAAAGTCTCTTTCTTGCACTGAGGTCTGCTTATTATAAATATCTTGTACTTGTTTGAACACCTTTTCATGTCAAATTTGGCCTCTGTGCTTTTTCAGTGTTGGAAAGACCCTTTCTTGCACTGAGATCTGCTTATTGTAAATATCTTGTACTTGGTTTAATGTTAAAGTTGGCCTCTGTGCTTTTTCAGTGGTGGAAAGACTCTTTCTTGCACTGAGGTCTGCTTATTGTAAATATCTTGTACTTATTTGAACACCTTTTAATGTCAAAGTTGGCCTCTGTGCTTTTTCAGTGTTGTAAAGACTCTTTCTTGCACTGAGGTCTGCTTATTGTAAATATCTTGTACTTGTTTTAATGTCAAAGTTGGCCTCTGTGCTTTTTCAGTGGTGGAAAGACCCTTTCTTGCACTGAGATCTGCTTATTGTAAATATCTTGTACTTGTTTTAATGTCAAAGTTGGCCTCTGTGCTTTTTCAGTGGTGGAAAGACTCTTTCTTGCACTGAGGTCTGCTTATTGTAAATATCTTGTACTTATTTGAACACCTTTTAATGTCAAAGTTGGCCTCTGTGCTTTTTCAGTGGTGGAAAGACTCTTTCTTGCACTGAGGTCTGCTTATTGTAAATATCTTGTACTTGTTTTTACACCTTTCAATGTCAAAGTTGGCCTTTGTGCTTTTTCAGTGGTGGAAAGACTCTTTCTTGCACTGAGGTCTGCTTATTGTAAATATCTTGTACTTATTTGAACACCTTTTAATGTCAAAGTTGGCCTCTGTGCTTTTTCAGTGGTGGAAAGACTCTTTCTTGCACTGAGGTCTGCTTATTGTAAATATCTTGTACTTGTTTTAATGTCAAAGTTGGCCTCTGTGCTTTTTCAGTGGTGGAAAGACTCTTTCTTGCACTGAGGTCTGCTTATTGTAAATATCTTGTACTTGTTTTAATGTCAAAGTTGGCCTCTGTGCTTTTTCAGTGGTGGAAAGACTCTTTCTTGCACTGAGGTCTGCTTATTGTAAATATCTTGTACTTATTTGAACACCTTTTAATGTCAAAGTTGGCCTCTGTGCTATTTCAGTGTTGTAAAGACTCTTTCTTGCACTGAGGTCTGCTTATTGTAAATATCTTGTACTTGTTTTTACACCTTTTCATGTCAAAGTTGGCCTTTGTGCTTTTTCAGTGTTGGAAAGTCTCTTTCTTGCACTGAGGTCTGCTTATTGTAAATATCTTGTACTTGTTTTTACACCTTTTCATGTCAAATTTGGCCTCTGTGCTTTTTCAGTGTTGGAAAGACCCTTTCTTGCACTGAGATCTGCTTATTGTAAATATCTTGTACTTGTTTTAATGTCAAAGTTGGCCTCTGTGCTTTTTCAGTGGTGGAAAGACTCTTTCTTGCACTGAGGTCTGCTTATTGTAAATATCTTGTACTTGTTTTAATGTCAAAGTTGGCCTCTGTGCTTTTTCATTGGTGGAAAGTGTCTTTCTTGCACTGAGGTCTGCTTATTGTAAATATCTTGTACTTGTTTTAATGTCAAAGTTGGCCTCTGTGCTTTTTCAGTGGTGGAAAGTGTCTTTCTTGCACTGAGGTCTGCTTATTGTAAATATCTTGTACTTGTTTGAACACCTTTTAATGTCAAAGTTGGCCTCTGTGCTTTTTCAGTGGTGGAAAGTGTCTTTGTTGCACTGAGGTCTGCTTATTGTAAATATCTTGTACTTGTTTGAACACCTTTTAATGTCAAAGTTGGCCTCTGTGCTTTTTCAGTGGTGGAAAGTCTCTTTCTTGCACTGAGGTCTGCTTATTGTAAATATCTTGTACTTGTTTTAATGTCAAAGTTGGCCTCTGTGCTTTTTCATTGGTGGAAAGTGTCTTTCTTGCACTGAGGTCTGCTTATTGTAAATATCTTGTACTTGTTTTAATGTCAAAGTTGGCCTCTGTGCTTTTTCATTGGTGGAAAGTGTCTTTCTTGCACTGAGGTCTGCTTATTGTAAATATCTTGTACTTGTTTTTAGAACCTTTTCATGTCAAAGTTGGCCTCTGTGCTTTTTCAGTGGTGGAAAGACACTTTCTTGCACTGAGGTCTGCTTATTGTAAATATATTGTACTTGTTTGAACACCTTTTCATGTCAAATTTGGCCTCTGTGCTTTTTCAGTGTTGGAAAGACCCTTTCTTGCACTGAGATCTGCTTATTGTAAATATCTTGTACTTATTTGAACACCTTTTAATGTCAAAGTTGGCCTTTGTGCTTTTTCAGTGGTGGAAAGTCTCTTTCTTGCACTGAGGTCTGCTTATTGTAAATATCTTCTACTTGTTTTAATGTCAAAGTTGGCCTCTGTGCTTTTTCAGTGGTGGAAAGACACTTTCTTGCACTGAGGTCTGCTTATTGTAAATATCTTGTACTTGTTTGAACACCTTTTCATGTCAAAGTTGGCCTCTGTGCTTTTTCAGTGGTGGAAAGTCTCTTTCTTGCACTGAGGTCTGCTTATTGTAAATATCTTCTACTTGTTTTAATGTCAAAGTTGGCCTCTGTGCTTTTTCAGTGGTGGAAAGTCTCTTTCTTGCACTGAGGTCTGCTTATTGTAAATATCTTGTACTTGTTTTTACACCTTTTAATGTCAAAGTTGGCCTCTGTGCTTTTTCAGTGGTGGAAAGTCTCTTTCTTGCACTGAGGTCTGCTTATTGTAAATATCTTCTACTTGTTTTAATGTCAAAGTTGGCCTCTGTGCTTTTTCAGTGGTGGAAAGTCTCTTTCTTGCACTGAGGTCTGCTTATTGTAAATATCTTCTACTTGTTTTAATGTCAAAGTTGGCCTCTGTGCTTTTTCAGTGGTGGAAAGTCTCTTTTTGGCACTGAGGTCTGCTTATTGTAAATATCTTGTACTTGTTTTTACACCTTTTAATGTCAAAGTTGGCCTCTGTGCTTTTTCAGTGGTGGAAAGTCTCTTTCTTGCACTGAGGTCTGCTTATTGTAAATATCTTCTACTTGTTTTAATGTCAAAGTTGGCCTCTGTGCTTTTTCAGTGGTGGAAAGACACTTTCTTGCACTGAGGTCTGCTTATTGTAAATATCTTGTACTTGTTTTTACACCTTTTAATGTCAAAGTTGGCCTTTGTGCTTTTTCAGTGGTGGAAAGACACTTTCTTGCACTGAGGTCTGCTTATTGTAAATATCTTGTACTTGTTTTTACACCTTTTAATGTCAAAGTTGGCCTTTGTGCTTTTTCAGTGGTGGAAAGACACTTTCTTGCACTGAGGTCTGCTTATTGTAAATATCTTGTACTTGTTTTTACACCTTTTAATGTCAAAGTTGGCCTTTGTGCTTTTTCAGTGGTGGAAAGACACTTTCTTGCACTGAGGTCTGCTTATTGTAAATATCTTGTACTTGTTTTTACACCTTTTCATGTCAAAGTTGGCCTCTGTGCTTTTTCAGTGGTGGAAAGTCTCTTTCTTGCACTGAGGTCTGCTTATTGTAAATATCTTGTACTTGTTTTAATGTCAAACTTGGCCTCTGTGCTTTTTCAGTGTTGGAAAGTGTCTTTCTTGCACTGAGGTCTGCTTATTGTAAATATCTTGTACTTGTTTTAATGTCAAAGTTGGCCTCTGTGCTTTTTCAGTGGTGGAAAGACTCTTTCTTGCACTGAGGTCTGCTTATTGTAAATATCTTGTAGTTGTTTTTAGAACATTTTCATGTCAAAGTTGGCCTCTGTGCTTTTTCAGTGTTGGAAAGTCTCTTTCTCACACTGAGGTCTGCTTATTGTAAATATCTTGTACTTGTTTTTAGAACCTTTTCATGTCAAAGTTGGCCTCTGTGCTTTTTCAGTGGTGGAAAGACACTTTCTTGCACTGAGGTCTGCTTATTGTAAATATCTTGTACTTGTTTGAACACCTTTTCATGTCAAAGTTGGCCTCTGTGCTATTTCAGTGTTGTAAAGACTCTTTCTTGCACTGAGGTCTGCTTATTGTAAATATCTTGTACTTGTTTTTACACCTTTTCATGTCAAAGTTGGCCTTTGTGCTTTTTCAGTGTTGGAAAGTCTCTTTCTTGCACTGAGGTCTGCTTATTATAAATATCTTGTACTTGTTTGAACACCTTTTAATGTCAAAGTTGGCCTCTGTGCTTTTTCAGTGGTGGAAAGTCTCTTTCTTGCACTGAGGTCTGCTTATTGTAAATATCTTGTACTTGTTTTAATGTCAAAGTTGGCCTCTGTGCTTTTTCAGTGTTGGAAAGACTCTTTCTTGCACTGAGGTCTGCTTATTGTAAATATCTTGTACTTGTTTGAACACCTTTTCATGTCAAAGTTGGCCTCTGTGCTTTTTCAGTGGTGGAAAGTCTCTTTCTTGCACTGAGGTCTGCTTATTGTAAATATCTTGTACTTGTTTTAATGTCAAAGTTGGCCTCTGTGCTTTTTCAGTGTTGGAAAGTGTCTTTCTTGCACTGAGGTCTGCTTATTGTAAATATCTTGTACTTGTTTTAATGTCAAAGTTGGCCTCTGTGCTTTTTCAGTGGTGGAAAGACTCTTTCTTGCACTGAGGTCTGCTTATTGTAAATATCTTGTAGTTGTTTTTAGAACATTTTCATGTCAAAGTTGGCCTCTGTGCTTTTTCAGTGTTGGAAAGTCTCTTTCTCACACTGAGGTCTGCTTATTGTAAATATCTTGTACTTGTTTTTAGAACCTTTTCATGTCAAAGTTGGCCTCTGTGCTTTTTCAGTGGTGGAAAGACACTTTCTTGCACTGAGGTCTGCTTATTGTAAATATATTGTACTTGTTTGAACACCTTTTCATGTCAAAGTTGGCCTCTGTGCTTTTTCAGTGGTGGAAAGACTCTTTCTTGCACTTAGGTCTGCTTATTGTAAATATCTTGTACTTGTTTTTACACCTTTTAATGTCAAAGTTGGCCTCTGTGCTTTTTCAGTGGTGGAAAGACTCTTTCTTGCACTGAGGTCTGCTTATTGTAAATATATTGTACTTGTTTGAACACCTTTTCATGTCAAAGTTGGCCTCTGTGCTATTTCAGTGTTGTAAAGACTCTTTCTTGCACTGAGGTCTGCTTATTGTAAATATCTTGTACTTGTTTTTACACCTTTTCATGTCAAAGTTGGCCTTTGTGCTTTTTCAGTGTTGGAAAGTCTCTTTCTTGCACTGAGGTCTGCTTATTATAAATATCTTGTACTTGTTTGAACACCTTTTAATGTCAAAGTTGGCCTCTGTGCTTTTTCAGTGGTGGAAAGTCTCTTTCTTGCACTGAGGTCTGCTTATTGTAAATATCTTGTACTTGTTTTAATGTCAAAGTTGGCCTCTGTGCTTTTTCAGTGTTGGAAAGACTCTTTCTTGCACTGAGGTCTGCTTATTGTAAATATCTTGTACTTGTTTTAATGTCAAAGTTGGCCTCTGTGCTTTTTCAGTGTTGGAAAGTCTCTTTCTTGCACTGAGGTCTGCTTATTGTAAATATCTTGTACTTGTTTTTACACCTTTTAATGTCAAAGTTGGCCTTTGTGCTTTTTCAGTGGTGGAAAGACACTTTCTTGCACTGAGGTCTGCTTATTGTAAATATCTTGTACTTGTTTTTACACCTTTTAATGTCAAAGTTGGCCTTTGTGCTTTTTCAGTGGTGGAAAGACACTTTCTTGCACTGAGGTCTGCTTATTGTAAATATCTTGTACTTATTTGAACACCTTTTAATGTCAAAGTTGGCCTCTGTGCTTTTTCAGTGTTGTAAAGACTCTTTCTTGCACTGAGGTCTGCTTATTGTAAATATCTTGTACTTGTTTGAACACCTTTTCATGTCAAAGTTGGCCTCTGTGCTTTTTCAGTGGTGGAAAGTCTCTTTCTTGCACTGAGGTCTGCTTATTGTAAATATCTTCTACTTGTTTTAATGTCAAAGTTGGCCTCTGTGCTTTTTCAGTGGTGGAAAGACTCTTTCTTGCACTGAGGTCTGCTTATTGTAAATATCTTGTACTTGTTTTTACACCTTTTAATGTCAAAGTTGGCCTCTGTGCTTTTTCAGTGGTGGAAAGTCTCTTTCTTGCACTGAGGTCTGCTTATTGTAAATATCTTCTACTTGTTTTAATGTCAAAGTTGGCCTCTGTGCTTTTTCAGTGGTGGAAAGACACTTTCTTGCACTGAGGTCTGCTTATTGTAAATATCTTGTACTTGTTTGAACACCTTTTCATGTCAAAGTTGGCCTTTGTGCTTTTTCAGTGGTGGAAAGTCTCTTTCTTGCACTGAGGTCTGCTTATTGTAAATATCTTGTACTTGTTTTTACACCTTTTAATGTCAAAGTTGGCCTCTGTGCTTTTTCAGTGGTGGAAAGTCTCTTTCTTGCACTGAGGTCTGCTTATTGTAAATATCTTCTACTTGTTTTAATGTCAAAGTTGGCCTCTGTGCTTTTTCAGTGGTGGAAAGACACTTTCTTGCACTGAGGTCTGCTTATTGTAAATATCTTGTACTTGTTTTTACACCTTTTAATGTCAAAGTTGGCCTTTGTGCTTTTTCAGTGGTGGAAAGACACTTTCTTGCACTGAGGTCTGCTTATTGTAAATATCTTGTACTTGTTTTTACACCTTTTAATGTCAAAGTTGGCCTTTGTGCTTTTTCAGTGGTGGAAAGACACTTTCTTGCACTGAGGTCTGCTTATTGTAAATATCTTGTACTTGTTTTTACACCTTTTAATGTCAAAGTTGGCCTTTGTGCTTTTTCAGTGGTGGAAAGACACTTTCTTGCACTGAGGTCTGCTTATTGTAAATATCTTGTACTTGTTTTTACACCTTTTAATGTCAAAGTTGGCCTTTGTGCTTTTTCAGTGGTGGAAAGTCTCTTTCTTGCACTGAGGTCTGCTTATTGTAAATATCTTGTACTTGTTTTAATGTCAAACTTGGCCTCTGTGCTTTTTCAGTGTTGGAAAGTGTCTTTCTTGCACTGAGGTCTGCTTATTGTAAATATCTTGTACTTGTTTTAATGTCAAAGTTGGCCTCTGTGCTTTTTCAGTGGTGGAAAGACTCTTTCTTGCACTGAGGTCTGCTTATTGTAAATATCTTGTAGTTGTTTTTAGAACATTTTCATGTCAAAGTTGGCCTCTGTGCTTTTTCAGTGTTGGAAAGTCTCTTTCTCACACTGAGGTCTGCTTATTGTAAATATCTTGTACTTGTTTTTAGAACCTTTTCATGTCAAAGTTGGCCTTTGTGCTTTTTCAGTGGTGGAAAGACACTTTCTTGCACTGAGGTCTGCTTATTGTAAATATCTTGTACTTGTTTGAACACCTTTTCATGTCAAAGTTGGCCTCTGTGCTATTTCAGTGTTGTAAAGACTCTTTCTTGCACTGAGGTCTGCTTATTGTAAATATCTTGTACTTGTTTTTACACCTTTTCATGTCAAAGTTGGCCTTTGTGCTTTTTCAGTGTTGGAAAGTCTCTTTCTTGCACTGAGGTCTGCTTATTATAAATATCTTGTACTTGTTTGAACACCTTTTAATGTCAAAGTTGGCCTCTGTGCTTTTTCAGTGGTGGAAAGTCTCTTTCTTGCACTGAGGTCTGCTTATTGTAAATATCTTGTACTTGTTTTAATGTCAAAGTTGGCCTCTGTGCTTTTTCAGTGTTGGAAAGACTCTTTCTTGCACTGAGGTCTGCTTATTGTAAATATCTTGTACTTGTTTGAACACCTTTTCATGTCAAAGTTGGCCTCTGTGCTTTTTCAGTGGTGGAAAGTCTCTTTCTTGCACTGAGGTCTGCTTATTGTAAATATCTTGTACTTGTTTTAATGTCAAAGTTGGCCTCTGTGCTTTTTCAGTGGTGGAAAGACTCTTTCTTGCACTGAGGTCTGCTTATTGTAAATATCTTGTAGTTGTTTTTAGAACATTTTCATGTCAAAGTTGGCCTCTGTGCTTTTTCAGTGTTGGAAAGTCTCTTTCTCACACTGAGGTCTGCTTATTGTAAATATCTTGTACTTGTTTTTAGAACCTTTTCATGTCAAAGTTGGCCTCTGTGCTTTTTCAGTGGTGGAAAGACACTTTCTTGCACTGAGGTCTGCTTATTGTAAATATATTGTACTTGTTTGAACACCTTTTCATGTCAAAGTTGGCCTCTGTGCTATTTCAGTGTTGTAAAGACTCTTTCTTGCACTGAGGTCTGCTTATTGTAAATATCTTGTACTTGTTTTTACACCTTTTCATGTCAAAGTTGGCCTTTGTGCTTTTTCAGTGTTGGAAAGTCTCTTTCTTGCACTGAGGTCTGCTTATTATAAATATCTTGTACTTGTTTGAACACCTTTTAATGTCAAAGTTGGCCTCTGTGCTTTTTCAGTGGTGGAAAGTCTCTTTCTTGCACTGAGGTCTGCTTATTGTAAATATCTTGTACTTGTTTTAATGTCAAAGTTGGCCTCTGTGCTTTTTCAGTGTTGGAAAGACTCTTTCTTGCACTGAGGTCTGCTTATTGTAAATATCTTGTACTTGTTTTAATGTCAAAGTTGGCCTCTGTGCTTTTTCAGTGTTGGAAAGTCTCTTTCTTGCACTGAGGTCTGCTTATTGTAAATATCTTGTACTTGTTTGAACACCTTTTAATGTCAAAGTTGGCCTCTGTGCTTTTTCAGTGGTGGAAAGACTCTTTCTTGCACTGAGGTCTGCTTATTGTAAATATCTTGTACTAGTTTGAACACCTTTTCATGTCAAAGTTGGCCTCTGTGCTTTTTCAGTGGTGGAAAGTCTCTTTCTTGCACTGAGGTCTGCTTATTGTAAATATCTTCTACTTGTTTTAATGTCAAAGTTGGCCTCTGTGCTTTTTCAGTGGTGGAAAGACACTTTCTTGCACTGAGGTCTGCTTATTGTAAATATCTTGTACTTGTTTTTACACCTTTTAATGTCAAAGTTGGCCTTTGTGCTTTTTCAGTGGTGGAAAGACACTTTCTTGCACTGAGGTCTGCTTATTGTAAATATCTTGTACTTGTTTTTACACCTTTTAATGTCAAAGTTGGCCTTTGTGCTTTTTCAGTGGTGGAAAGACACTTTCTTGCACTGAGGTCTGCTTATTGTAAATATCTTGTACTTATTTGAACACCTTTTAATGTCAAAGTTGGCCTCTGTGCTTTTTCAGTGTTGTAAAGACTCTTTCTTGCACTGAGGTCTGCTTATTGTAAATATCTTGTACTTGTTTGAACACCTTTTCATGTCAAAGTTGGCCTCTGTGCTTTTTCAGTGGTGGAAAGTCTCTTTCTTGCACTGAGGTCTGCTTATTGTAAATATCTTGTACTTGTTTTAATGTCAAACTTGGCCTCTGTGCTTTTTCAGTGTTGGAAAGTGTCTTTCTTGCACTGAGGTCTGCTTATTGTAAATATCTTGTACTTGTTTTAATGTCAAAGTTGGCCTCTGTGCTTTTTCAGTGGTGGAAAGACTCTTTCTTGCACTGAGGTCTGCTTATTGTAAATATCTTGTACTTGTTTTAATGTCAAAGTTGGCCTCTGTGCTTTTTCAGTGGTGGAAAGACACTTTCTTGCACTGAGGTCTGCTTATTGTAAATATCTTGTACTTGTTTTTACACCTTTTAATGTCAAAGTTGGCCTTTGTGCTTTTTCAGTGGTGGAAAGACACTTTCTTGCACTGAGGTCTGCTTATTGTAAATATCTTGTACTTGTTTTTACACCTTTTAATGTCAAAGTTGGCCTTTGTGCTTTTTCAGTGGTGGAAAGACACTTTCTTGCACTGAGGTCTGCTTATTGTAAATATCTTGTACTTATTTGAACACCTTTTAATGTCAAAGTTGGCCTCTGTGCTTTTTCAGTGTTGTAAAGACTCTTTCTTGCACTGAGGTCTGCTTATTGTAAATATCTTTTACTTGTTTGAACACCTTTTCATGTCAAAGTTGGCCTCTGTGCTTTTTCAGTGGTGGAAAGTCTCTTTCTTGCACTGAGGTCTGCTTATTGTAAATATCTTGTACTTGTTTTAATGTCAAACTTGGCCTCTGTGCTTTTTCAGTGTTGGAAAGTGTCTTTCTTGCACTGAGGTCTGCTTATTGTAAATATCTTGTACTTGTTTTAATGTCAAAGTTGGCCTCTGTGCTTTTTCAGTGGTGGAAAGACTCTTTCTTGCACTGAGGTCTGCTTATTGTAAATATCTTGTACTTGTTTTTACACCTTTTAATGTCAAAGTTGGCCTCTGTGCTTTTTCAGTGGTGGAAAGACACTTTCTTGCACTGAGGTCTGCTTATTGTAAATATCTTGTACTTATTTGAACACCTTTTAATGTCAAAGTTGGCCTCTGTGCTTTTTCAGTGTTGTAAAGACTCTTTCTTGCACTGAGGTCTGCTTATTGTAAATATCTTGTACTTGTTTGAACACCTTTTCATGTCAAAGTTGGCCTCTGTGCTTTTTCAGTGGTGGAAAGTCTCTTTCTTGCACTGAGGTCTGCTTATTGTAAATATCTTGTACTTGTTTTAATGTCAAACTTGGCCTCTGTGCTTTTTCAGTGTTGGAAAGTCTCTTTCTCACACTGAGGTCTGCTTATTGTAAATATCTTGTACTTGTTTTTAGAACCTTTTCATGTCAAAGTTGGCCTCTGTGCTATTTCAGTGTTGTAAAGACTCTTTCTTGCACTGAGGTCTGCTTATTGTAAATATCTTGTACTTGTTTTTACACCTTTTCATGTCAAAGTTGGCCTTTGTGCTTTTTCAGTGTTGGAAAGTCTCTTTCTTGCACTGAGGTCTGCTTATTATAAATATCTTGTACTTGTTTGAACACCTTTTCATGTCAAAGTTGGCCTTTGTGCTTTTCAGTGGTGGAAAGTCTCTTTCTTGCACTGAGGTCTGCTTATTGTAAATATCTTGTACTTGTTTTAATGTCAAAGTTGGCCTCTGTGCTTTTTCAGTGGTGGAAAGACACTTTCTTGCACTGAGGTCTGCTTATTGTAAATATCTTGTACTTGTTTTTACACCTTTTAATGTCAAAGTTGGCCTTTGTGCTTTTTCAGTGGTGGAAAGACACTTTCTTGCACTGAGGTCTGCTTATTGTAAATATCTTGTACTTGTTTTTACACCTTTTAATGTCAAAGTTGGCCTTTGTGCTTTTTCAGTGGTGGAAAGACACTTTCTTGCACTGAGGTCTGCTTATTGTAAATATCTTGTACTTGTTTTTACACCTTTTAATGTCAAAGTTGGCCTTTGTGCTTTTTCAGTGGTGGAAAGACACTTTCTTGCACTGAGGTCTGCTTATTGTAAATATCTTGTACTTGTTTTTACACCTTTTAATGTCAAAGTTGGCCTTTGTGCTTTTTCAGTGGTGGAAAGTCTCTTTCTTGCACTGAGGTCTGCTTATTGTAAATATCTTGTACTTGTTTTAATGTCAAACTTGGCCTCTGTGCTTTTTCAGTGTTGGAAAGTGTCTTTCTTGCACTGAGGTCTGCTTATTGTAAATATCTTGTACTTGTTTTAATGTCAAAGTTGGCCTCTGTGCTTTTTCAGTGGTGGAAAGACTCTTTCTTGCACTGAGGTCTGCTTATTGTAAATATCTTGTAGTTGTTTTTAGAACATTTTCATGTCAAAGTTGGCCTCTGTGCTTTTTCAGTGTTGGAAAGTCTCTTTCTCACACTGAGGTCTGCTTATTGTAAATATCTTGTACTTGTTTTTAGAACCTTTTCATGTCAAAGTTGGCCTTTGTGCTTTTTCAGTGGTGGAAAGACACTTTCTTGCACTGAGGTCTGCTTATTGTAAATATCTTGTACTTGTTTGAACACCTTTTCATGTCAAAGTTGGCCTCTGTGCTATTTCAGTGTTGTAAAGACTCTTTCTTGCACTGAGGTCTGCTTATTGTAAATATCTTGTACTTGTTTTTACACCTTTTCATGTCAAAGTTGGCCTTTGTGCTTTTTCAGTGTTGGAAAGTCTCTTTCTTGCACTGAGGTCTGCTTATTATAAATATCTTGTACTTGTTTGAACACCTTTTAATGTCAAAGTTGGCCTCTGTGCTTTTTCAGTGGTGGAAAGTCTCTTTCTTGCACTGAGGTCTGCTTATTGTAAATATCTTGTACTTGTTTTAATGTCAAAGTTGGCCTCTGTGCTTTTTCAGTGTTGGAAAGACTCTTTCTTGCACTGAGGTCTGCTTATTGTAAATATCTTGTACTTGTTTGAACACCTTTTCATGTCAAAGTTGGCCTCTGTGCTTTTTCAGTGGTGGAAAGTCTCTTTCTTGCACTGAGGTCTGCTTATTGTAAATATCTTGTACTTGTTTTAATGTCAAAGTTGGCCTCTGTGCTTTTTCAGTGTTGGAAAGTGTCTTTCTTGCACTGAGGTCTGCTTATTGTAAATATCTTGTACTTGTTTTAATGTCAAAGTTGGCCTCTGTGCTTTTTCAGTGGTGGAAAGACTCTTTCTTGCACTGAGGTCTGCTTATTGTAAATATCTTGTAGTTGTTTTTAGAACATTTTCATGTCAAAGTTGGCCTCTGTGCTTTTTCAGTGTTGGAAAGTCTCTTTCTCACACTGAGGTCTGCTTATTGTAAATATCTTGTACTTGTTTTTAGAACCTTTTCATGTCAAAGTTGGCCTCTGTGCTTTTTCAGTGGTGGAAAGACACTTTCTTGCACTGAGGTCTGCTTATTGTAAATATATTGTACTTGTTTGAACACCTTTTCATGTCAAAGTTGGCCTCTGTGCTATTTCAGTGTTGTAAAGACTCTTTCTTGCACTGAGGTCTGCTTATTGTAAATATCTTGTACTTGTTTTTACACCTTTTCATGTCAAAGTTGGCCTTTGTGCTTTTTCAGTGTTGGAAAGTCTCTTTCTTGCACTGAGGTCTGCTTATTATAAATATCTTGTACTTGTTTGAACACCTTTTAATGTCAAAGTTGGCCTCTGTGCTTTTTCAGTGGTGGAAAGTCTCTTTCTTGCACTGAGGTCTGCTTATTGTAAATATCTTGTACTTGTTTTAATGTCAAAGTTGGCCTCTGTGCTTTTTCAGTGTTGGAAAGACTCTTTCTTGCACTGAGGTCTGCTTATTGTAAATATCTTGTACTTGTTTTAATGTCAAAGTTGGCCTCTGTGCTTTTTCAGTGTTGGAAAGTCTCTTTCTTGCACTGAGGTCTGCTTATTGTAAATATCTTGTACTTGTTTGAACACCTTTTAATGTCAAAGTTGGCCTCTGTGCTTTTTCAGTGGTGGAAAGACTCTTTCTTGCACTGAGGTCTGCTTATTGTAAATATCTTGTACTAGTTTGAACACCTTTTCATGTCAAAGTTGGCCTCTGTGCTTTTTCAGTGGTGGAAAGTCTCTTTCTTGCACTGAGGTCTGCTTATTGTAAATATCTTCTACTTGTTTTAATGTCAAAGTTGGCCTCTGTGCTTTTTCAGTGGTGGAAAGACACTTTCTTGCACTGAGGTCTGCTTATTGTAAATATCTTGTACTTGTTTTTACACCTTTTAATGTCAAAGTTGGCCTTTGTGCTTTTTCAGTGGTGGAAAGACACTTTCTTGCACTGAGGTCTGCTTATTGTAAATATCTTGTACTTGTTTTTACACCTTTTAATGTCAAAGTTGGCCTTTGTGCTTTTTCAGTGGTGGAAAGACACTTTCTTGCACTGAGGTCTGCTTATTGTAAATATCTTGTACTTATTTGAACACCTTTTAATGTCAAAGTTGGCCTCTGTGCTTTTTCAGTGTTGTAAAGACTCTTTCTTGCACTGAGGTCTGCTTATTGTAAATATCTTGTACTTGTTTGAACACCTTTTCATGTCAAAGTTGGCCTCTGTGCTTTTTCAGTGGTGGAAAGTCTCTTTCTTGCACTGAGGTCTGCTTATTGTAAATATCTTGTACTTGTTTTAATGTCAAACTTGGCCTCTGTGCTTTTTCAGTGTTGGAAAGTGTCTTTCTTGCACTGAGGTCTGCTTATTGTAAATATCTTGTACTTGTTTTAATGTCAAAGTTGGCCTCTGTGCTTTTTCAGTGGTGGAAAGACTCTTTCTTGCACTGAGGTCTGCTTATTGTAAATATCTTGTACTTGTTTTAATGTCAAAGTTGGCCTTTGTGCTTTTTCAGTGGTGGAAAGACACTTTCTTGCACTGAGGTCTGCTTATTGTAAATATCTTGTACTTATTTGAACACCTTTTAATGTCAAAGTTGGCCTCTGTGCTTTTTCAGTGTTGTAAAGACTCTTTCTTGCACTGAGGTCTGCTTATTGTAAATATCTTTTACTTGTTTGAACACCTTTTCATGTCAAAGTTGGCCTCTGTGCTTTTTCAGTGGTGGAAAGTCTCTTTCTTGCACTGAGGTCTGCTTATTGTAAATATCTTGTACTTGTTTTAATGTCAAACTTGGCCTCTGTGCTTTTTCAGTGTTGGAAAGTGTCTTTCTTGCACTGAGGTCTGCTTATTGTAAATATCTTGTACTTGTTTTAATGTCAAAGTTGGCCTCTGTGCTTTTTCAGTGGTGGAAAGACTCTTTCTTGCACTGAGGTCTGCTTATTGTAAATATCTTGTACTTGTTTTTACACCTTTTAATGTCAAAGTTGGCCTCTGTGCTTTTTCAGTGGTGGAAAGACACTTTCTTGCACTGAGGTCTGCTTATTGTAAATATCTTGTACTTATTTGAACACCTTTTAATGTCAAAGTTGGCCTCTGTGCTTTTTCAGTGTTGTAAAGACTCTTTCTTGCACTGAGGTCTGCTTATTGTAAATATCTTGTACTTGTTTGAACACCTTTTCATGTCAAAGTTGGCCTCTGTGCTTTTTCAGTGGTGGAAAGTCTCTTTCTTGCACTGAGGTCTGCTTATTGTAAATATCTTGTACTTGTTTTAATGTCAAACTTGGCCTCTGTGCTTTTTCAGTGTTGGAAAGTCTCTTTCTCACACTGAGGTCTGCTTATTGTAAATATCTTGTACTTGTTTTTAGAACCTTTTCATGTCAAAGTTGGCCTCTGTGCTATTTCAGTGTTGTAAAGACTCTTTCTTGCACTGAGGTCTGCTTATTGTAAATATCTTGTACTTGTTTTTACACCTTTTCATGTCAAAGTTGGCCTTTGTGCTTTTTCAGTGTTGGAAAGTCTCTTTCTTGCACTGAGGTCTGCTTATTATAAATATCTTGTACTTGTTTGAACACCTTTTCATGTCAAAGTTGGCCTTTGTGCTTTTCAGTGGTGGAAAGTCTCTTTCTTGCACTGAGGTCTGCTTATTATAAATATCTTGTACTTGTTTGAACACCTTTTAATGTCAAAGTTGGCCTCTGTGCTTTTTCAGTGGTGGAAAGTCTCTTTCTTGCACTGAGGTCTGCTTATTGTAAATATCTTGTACTTGTTTTAATGTCAAAGTTGGCCTCTGTGCTTTTTCAGTGTTGGAAAGACTCTTTCTTGCACTGAGGTCTGCTTATTGTAAATATATTGTACTTGCTTGAACACCTTTTCATGTCAAAGTTGGCCTTTGTGCTTTTCAGTGGTGGAAAGTCTCTTTCTTGCACTGAGGTCTGCTTATTGTAAATATCTTGTACTTGTTTGAACACCTTTTAATGTCAAAGTTGGCCTCTGTGCTTTTTCAGTGGTGGAAAGACTCTTTCTTGCACTGAGGTCTGCTTATTGTAAATATCTTGTACTAGTTTGAACACCTTTTAATGTCAAAGTTGGCCTCTGTGCTTTTTCAGTGGTGGAAAGTCTCTTTCTTGCACTGAGGTCTGCTTATTGTAAATATCTTGTACTTGTTTGAACACCTTTTCATGTCAAAGTTGGCCTCTGTGCTTTTTCAGTGGTGGAAAGACTCTTTCTTGCACTGAGGTCTGCTTATTGTAAATATCTTGTACTTGTTTGAACACCTTTTCATGTCAAAGTTGGCCTCTGTGCTATTTCAGTGTTGTGAAGACTCTTTCTTGCACTGAGGTCTGCTTATTGTAAATATCTTGTACTTGTTTGAACACCTTTTCATGTCAAAGTTGGCCTCTGTGCTTTTTCAGTGGTGGAAAGACTCTTTCTTGCACTGAGGTCTGCTTATTGTAAATATCTTGTACTTGTTTGAACACCTTTTAATGTCAAAGTTGGCCTCTGTGCTATTTCAGTGTTGTGAAGACTCTTTCTTGCACTGAGGTCTGCTTATTGTAAATATCTTGTACTTGTTTGAACACCTTTTAATGTCAAAGTTGGCCTCTGTGCTATTTCAGTGTTGTGAAGACTCTTTCTTGCACTGAGGTCTGCTTATTGTAAATATCTTGTACTTGTTTGAACACCTTTTCATGTCAAAGTTGGCCTCTGTGCTTTTTCAGTGGTGGAAAGACTCTTTCTTGCACTGAGGTCTGCTTATTGTAAATATCTTGTACTTGTTTGAACACCTTTTCATGTCAAAGTTGGCCTTTGTGCTTTTTCAGTGTTGGAAAGTCTCTTTCTTGCACTGAGGTCTGCTTATTATAAATATCTTGTACTTGTTTGAACACCTTTTCATGTCAAAGTTGGCCTTTGTGCTTTTCAGTGGTGGAAAGTCTCTTTCTTGCACTGAGGTCTGCTTATTGTAAATATCTTGTACTTATTTGAACACCTTTTAATGTCAAAGTTGGCCTCTGTGCTTTTTCAGTGGTGGAAAGTCTCTTTCTTGCACTGAGGTCTGCTTATTGTAAATATCTTGTACTTGTTTTAATGTCAAAGTTGGCCTCTGTGCTTTTTCAGTGTTGGAAAGACTCTTTCTTGCACTGAGGTCTGCTTATTGTAAATATATTGTACTTGTTTGAACACCTTTTCATGTCAAAGTTGGCCTTTGTGCTTTTCAGTGGTGGAAAGTCTCTTTCTTGCACTGAGGTCTGCTTATTGTAAATATCTTGTACTTGTTTGAACACCTTTTAATGTCAAAGTTGGCCTCTGTGCTTTTTCAGTGGTGGAAAGACTCTTTCTTGCACTGAGGTCTGCTTATTGTAAATATCTTGTACTAGTTTGAACACCTTTTCATGTCAAAGTTGGCCTTTGTGCTTTTTCAGTGTTGTGAAGACTCTTTCTTGCACTGAGGTCTGCTTATTGTAAATATCTTGTACTTGTTTGAACACCTTTTCATGTCAAAGTTGGCCTCTGTGCTTTTTCAGTGGTGGAAAGACTCTTTCTTGCACTGAGGTCTGCTTATTGTAAATATCTTGTACTAGTTTGAACACCTTTTCATGTCAAAGTTGGCCTTTGTGCTTTTTCAGTGTTGTGAAGACTCTTTCTTGCACTGAGGTCTGCTTATTGTAAATATCTTGTACTTGTTTGAACACCTTTTCATGTCAAAGTTGGCCTCTGTGCTTTTTCAGTGGTGGAAAGACTCTTTCTTGCACTGAGGTCTGCTTATTGTAAATATCTTGTACTTGTTTGAACACCTTTTCATGTCAAAGTTGGCCTTTGTGCTTTTTCAGTGTTGGAAAGTCTCTTTCTTGCACTGAGGTCTGCTTATTATAAATATCTTGTACTTGTTTGAACACCTTTTCATGTCAAAGTTGGCCTTTGTGCTTTTCAGTGGTGGAAAGTCTCTTTCTTGCACTGAGGTCTGCTTATTGTAAATATCTTGTACTTATTTGAACACCTTTTAATGTCAAAGTTGGCCTCTGTGCTTTTTCAGTGGTGGAAAGTCTCTTTCTTGCACTGAGGTCTGCTTATTGTAAATATCTTGTACTTGTTTTAATGTCAAAGTTGGCCTCTGTGCTTTTTCAGTGTTGGAAAGACTCTTTCTTGCACTGAGGTCTGCTTATTATAAATATCTTGTACTTCTTTGAACACCTTTTCATGTCAAAGTTGGCCTTTGTACTTTTCAGTGGTGGAAAGTCTCTTTCTTGCACTGAGGTCTGCTTATTGTAAATATCTTGTACTTGTTTGAACACCTTTTAATGTCAAAGTTGGCCTCTGTGCTTTTTCAGTGGTGGAAAGACTCTTTCTTGCACTGAGGTCTGCTTATTGTAAATATCTTGTACTTGTTTGAACACCTTTTCATGTCAAAGTTGGCCTCTGTGCTTTTTCAGTGGTGGAAAGACTCTTTCTTGCACTGAGGTCTGCTTATTGTAAATATCTTGTACTTGTTTGAACACCTTTTCATGTCAAAGTTGGCCTTTGTGCTTTTTCAGTGTTGGAAAGTCTCTTTCTTGCACTGAGGTCTGCTTATTATAAATATCTTGTACTTGTTTGAACGCCTTTTAATGTCAAAGTTGGCCTCTGTGCTTTTTCAGTGGTGGAAAGACTCTTTCTTGCACTGAGGTCTGCTTATTGTAAATATCTTGTACTTGTTTGAACACCTTTTCATGTCAAAGTTGGCCTCTGTGCTATTTCAGTGTTGTGAAGACTCTTTCTTGCACTGAGGTCTGCTTATTGTAAATATCTTGTACTTGTTTGAACACCTTTTCATGTCAAAGTTGGCCTCTGTGCTTTTTCAGTGGTGGAAAGACTCTTTCTTGCACTGAGGTCTGCTTATTGTAAATATCTTGTACTTGTTTGAACACCTTTTCATGTCAAAGTTGGCCTTTGTGCTTTTTCAGTGTTGGAAAGTCTCTTTCTTGCACTGAGGTCTGCTTATTATAAATATCTTGTACTTGTTTGAACGCCTTTTAATGTCAAAGTTGGCCTCTGTGCTATTTCAGTGTTGTGAAGACTCTTTCTTGCACTGAGGTCTGCTTATTGTAAATATCTTGTACTTGTTTGAACACCTTTTCATGTTAAAGTTGGCCCCTGTGCTTTTTCAGTGGTGGAAAGACTCTTTCTTGCACTGAGGTCTGCTTATTGTAAATATCTTGTACTTGTTTGAACACCTTTTCATGTCAAAGTTGGCCTTTGTGCTTTTTCAGTGTTGGAAAGTCTCTTTCTTGCACTGAGGTCTGCTTATTATAAATATCTTGTACTTGTTTGAACACCTTTTAATGTCAAAGTTGGCCTCTGTGCTATTTCAGTGTTGTAAAGACTCTTTCTTGCACTGAGGTCTGCTTATTGTAAATATCTTGTACTTGATTTTACACCTTTTCATGTCAAAGTTGGCCTCTGTGCTTTTTCAGTGTTGGAAAGACCCTTTCTTGCACTGAGGTCTGCTTATTGTAAATATCTTGTACTTATTTGAACACCTTTTAATGTCAAAGTTGGCCTCTGTGCTTTTTCAGTGTTGGAAAGACTCTTTCTTGCACTGAGGTCTGCTTATTGTAAATATCTTGTACTTGTTTGAACACCTTTTAATGTCAAAGTTGGCCTCTGTGCTTTTTCAGTGGTAGAAAGACTCTTTCTTGCACTGAGGTCTGCTTATTGTAAATATCTTGTACTTGTTTTAATGTCAAAGTTGGCCTCTGTGCTTTTTCAGTGGTGGAAAGACACTTTCTTGCACTGAGGTCTGCTTATTGTAAATATATTGTACTTGTTTGAACACCTTTTCATGTCAAAGTTGGCCTTTGTGCTTTTCAGTGGTGGAAAGACTCTTTCTTGCACTGAGGTCTGCTTATTGTAAATATCTTGTACTTGTTTGAACACCTTTTCATGTCAAAGTTGGCCTCTGTGCTTTTTCAGTGTTGGAAAGACCCTTTCTTGCACTGAGGTCTGCTTATTGTAAATATCTTGTACTTATTTGAACACCTTTTAATGTCAAAGTTGGCCTCTGTGCTTTTTCAGTGGTGGAAAGACTCTTTCTTGCACTGAGGTCTGCTTATTGTAAATATCTTGTACTTGTTTGAACACCTTTTCATGTCAAAGTTGGCCTCTGTGCTTTTTCAGTGTTGGAAAGACCCTTTCTTGCACTGAGGTCTGCTTATTGTAAATATCTTGTACTTAATTGAACACCTTTTAATGTCAAAGTTGGCCTCTGTGCTTTTTCAGTGGTGGAAAGACTCTTTCTTGCACTGAGGTCTGCTTATTATAAATATCTTGTACTTGTTTGAACACCTTTTCATGTCAAAGTTGGCCTCTGTGCTTTTTCAGTGGTAGAAAGACTCTTTCTTGCACTGAGGTCTGCTTATTATAAATATCTTGTACTTGTTTGAACACCTTTTCATGTCAAAGTTGGCCTCTGTGCTTTTTCAGTGGTGGAAAGACTCTTTCTTGCACTGAGGTCTGCTTATTATAAATATCTTGTACTTGTTTGAACACCTTTTCATGTCAAAGTTGGCCTCTGTGCTTTTTCAGTGGTGGAAAGACTCTTTCTTGCACTGAGGTCTGCTTATTGTAAATATCTTGTACTTGTTTGAACACCTTTTAATGTCAAAGTTGGCCTCTGTGCTTTTTCAGTGGTAGAAAGACTCTTTCTTGCACTGAGGTCTGCTTATTGTAAATATCTTGTACTTGTTTTAATGTCAAAGTTGGCCTCTGTGCTTTTTCAGTGGTAGAAAGACTCTTTCTTGCACTGAGGTCTGCTTATTGTAAATATCTTGTACTTGTTTTAATGTCAAAGTTGGCCTCTGTGCTTTTTCAGTGGTAGAAAGACTCTTTCTTGCACTGAGGTCTGCTTATTGTAAATATCTTGTACTTGTTTTAATGTCAAAGTTGGCCTCTGTGCTTTTTCAGTGGTGGAAAGACTCTTTCTTGCACTGAGGTCTGCTTATTGTAAATATCTTGTACTTGTTTTAATGTCAAAGTTGGCCTCTGTGCTTTTTCAGTGGTAGAAAGACTCTTTCTTGCACTGAGGTCTGCTTATTGTAAATATCTTGTACTTGTTTTAATGTCAAAGTTGGCCTCTGTGCTTTTCAGTGGTGGAAAGTCTCTTTCTTGCACTGAGGTCTGCTTATTGTAAATATCTTGTACTTGTTTTTACACCTTTTCATGTCAAAGTTGGCCTTTGTGCTTTTTCAGTGTTGGAAAGTCTTTTTCTTGCACTGAGGTCTGCTTATTATAAATATCTTGTACTTGTTTGAACACCTTTTCATGTCAAAGTTGGTCTCTGTGTTTTTTCAGTGTTGTAAAGACTCTTTCTTGCACTGAGGTCTGCTTATTGTAAATATCTTGTACTTGTTTTAATGTCAAAGTTGGCCTCTGTGCTTTTTCAGTGGTGGAAAGACACTTTCTTGCACTGAGGTCTGCTTATTGTAAATATCTTGTACTTGTTTTAATGTCAAAGGTGGCCTCTGTGTTTTTCAGTGTTGGAAACACTCTTTCTTGCACTGAGGTCTGCTTATTGTAAATATCTTGTACTTTTTTGAACACCTTTTAATGTCAAAGTTGGCCTCTGTGCTTTTTCAGTGGTGGAAACTCTCTTTCTTGCACTGAGGTCTGCTTATTGTAAATATCTTGTACTTGTTTGAACACCTTTTAATGTCAAAGTTGGCCTCTGTGCTTTTTCAGTGGTGGAAAGTCTCTTTCTTGCACTGAGGTCTGCTTATTGTAAATATTTTTTTCATCAAGGTGTTTTTTCATCAACTGTAAACCTTTTTATTCACCGCGGGAGTTTTCTTCCTTCATGCTGGTCGGAGTTTACATCCCTCCACAGGCCAACGCGAACAACGCACTGTGCGAGCTGGCTGACCAGATTACTACCCTAGAGAGGAAATTCCCGGATTCCTTTACAATTATTCTTGGGGATTTTAACAGAGCAAACCTAAACTACGAACTCCCTAAATACAGACAGCATATAGACTGCCCCACCAGGGACAACATCATACTGGATCACTGCTACACCACTCTAAAAGATGCCTATCGCTCTGTGCCCCGGGCAGCTTTGGGACATTCTGATCACTGCATGGTCCATCTTATTCCAGTTTATAGGCAAAAACTCAAACGTGCCAAGCCTGTAGTCAAAACTGTGAAGAAGTGGACTAACGCAGCAAAGCAGGAACTGCAGGACTGTTTTGACTCCACTGATTGGACTGTTTTTGAAGCTGCATCTGAGAACCTAGATGAGCTCACGGACACTGTGACATCATACATCAGTTTCTGTGAAGACGTGTGTGTGCCAACAAAGACCTTTTGCACATACAACAACAATAAACCATGGTTCACTCCTAAACTCCAACATCTTCGTAAGGCCAAGGAGGACGCCTACAGAAGTGGTGACAGGGCCCTGTACAAGCAAGCTAGGAACACACTGACCAAGGAGATCAAAGCAGCTAAAAGGATCTACTCACAGAAGCTGGAAGAACGGCTCTCAGCCAACGACCCTGCGTCAGTGTGGAGGGGCCTGCAGGAAATCACCAGCTACAGACGCCCCCCACCCACTATTGAAGCAAACAAAGACCTGGCCAACGAGTTAAACACTTTCTATTGCAGGTTTGAGACGGACAGACTCTCACGCCCCACCCTCCCCTCCCCAGGGACATTGCTTCAGACATTGACCCCCAACACACCTTCCACCTCTCCCCCCTTCACCCTCCCCCTCCCCAATCCATTCTCAACGACCACCCCCACCCTCCCCAATCCAGACCTAACGACCACCACCACCCTCCCCAATCAAGACTCAACGACCACCCCCACCCTCCCCAATCCAGACTCAACGACCTCCACCACACCTCTCACCCCCCTTTCCTCCTCCCTGAAACTCAGAATACACACTCAGGATGTGAGCCGACTATTCCAGAAACAGAAGCCCAGGAAAGCCCCCGGACCAGACGGCGTCTCACCCTCCTGCCTCAAAACCTGTGCTGAACAGCTGGCTCCCATCTTTACTCGCATCTTCAACAGATCCCTGGAGCTGTGTGAAGTTCCCTCCTGCTTCAAACGCTCCACCATCATCCCTGTTCCCAAGAAACCCACCATCACAGGACTGAATGACTACAGACCTGTCGCCTTGACGTCTGTGGTCATGAAATCCTTCGAACGACTGGTGTTAGCCCATCTGAAAGACATTACAGGCCACCAGCTGGACCCTCTGCAGTTTGCCTACCGGGCAAACAGGTCGGTGGATGATGCAGTGAACATGGGGCTGCATTACATCCTGCAACACCTTGACCGCCCGGGAACTTATGCCAGGGTCCTGTTTGTGGACTTTAGTTCGGCTTTTAACACAATTGTGCCTGAACTTCTTTCCTCCAAACTCTCCCAGCTCAGCGTGTCACCAGCTACCTGTCAGTGGATCACCAGCTTCCTGACAGACAGAAAGCAACAAGTGAGGCTGGGGGAGATCACCTCTGAAACTCGGCCCCTCAGTATTGGTGCCCCTCAAGGATGTGTCCTCTCACCACTACTGTTCTCCCTCTACACTAACGACTACACCTCCAAGAACTCGGCTGTCAAACTCCTAAAGTTTGCAGATGACACCACTGTCATTAGCCTCATTCAAGATGGTGATGAGTCTGCATACCGGCAGGAAGTTGAGCGGCTGGTACTCTGGTGCAGTCAGCACAATCTGGAGCTGAACACTCTTAAGACTGTAGAGATGACAGTGGACTTCAGGAGACATCCCTCAACCCTGCTCCCCCTCACCATATCAGACAGCCCTGTGTCAACTGTGAAGACCTTCAAGTTCCTGGGTACCACCATCTCCCAGGACCTGAAGTGGGAGACCAACATCAACTCCATCCTCAAAAAGACCCAGCAGAGGATGTACTTCCTGAGACAACTGGGGAAGTACAGTCTTCCACAGGAGCTGCTGATCCAGTTCTACACTGCGGTCATTGAGTCTGTTCTGTGCTCCTCCATCACAGTCTGGTATGGAGCAGCCACTAAACAGGACAGGAGCAGACTGCAGCGGACTGTACGGGCAGCAGAAAGGATCATCGGCACCCCCCTGCCCTCCATCCAGGATCTGTACCTCTCAAGAACCAGGAATCGGGCAGGGAAAATCATCACAGACCCCTCACACCCTGGACACAGACTTTTTGATCTGCTGCCCTCTGGCAGACGGTACAGAAGCCTGCAGACCAGGACCACCCGACACAGGAACAGTTTCTTTCCCCTCGCCATCTCCCTTCTTAACAGTTGACCTGTCACACTGCTCCCACTGCCAGACTGCAGCTGCACCTTATGTACATTTTGTAGTATTCATTCCACCTCATTCATTTCTATATTTTATGTATATAAGTTTAGATTCGTTATTTATAGTTGGTTACACAGCTTTGTGTATGTATGTGTAATGTGTATATATAGACACGTGTGTGTGTGTGTGTGTGTACGTGTGTGTGTGTTTTACATTGCTGTGCTTGAGAGCCACCATCTACCGGAACCAAATTCCCTGTATGTGTCTGCACATATACTTGGCCAATAAACACGATTCTGATTCTGATTCTGATATCTTGTACTTGTTTCAACACCTTTACATGTCAAAGTTGGCCTTTCCAACACTGAAAAATCACAGAGGCCAACTTTGACATTAAAAGGTATAAAAACAAGTACAAGATATTTACAATAAGCAGACCTCAGTGCAAGAATGAGTCTTTCCACCACTGAAAAAGCACAGAGGCCAACTTTGACATGAAAAGGTGTAAAAAACAAGTACAAGATATTTACAATAAGCAGACCTCAGTGCAAGAAAATGTCTTTACAACACTGAAAAAGCACAGAGGCCAACTTTGACATTAAAAGGTGTTCAAACAAGTACAAGAAATTTAAAATACGCAGACCGCAGTGCAAGAAAGAGTCTTTCCAACACTAAAAAAAGCACAGAGGCCAACTTTGACATTAAAAGGTGTAAAAACAAGTACAAGATATTTACAATAAGCAGACCTCAGTGCAAAAAAGAGTCTTTCCAACACTAAAAAAGCACAAAGGCCAACTTTGACATTAAAAGGTGTAAAAACAAGTACAAGATATTTACAATAAGCAGACCTCAGTGCAAGAATGAGTCTTTCCACCACTGAAAAAGCACAGAGGCCAACTTTGACATGAAAAGGTGTAAAAACAAGTACAAGATATTTATAATAAGCAGACCTCAGTGCAAGAAAGAGTCTTTCCAACACTGATAAGCACAGAGGCCAACTTTGACATGAAAAGGTGTAAAAACAAGTACAAGATATTTATAATAAGCAGACCTCAGTGCAAGAAAGAGTCTTTCCAACACTGATAAGCACAGAGGCCAACTTTGACATTAAAAGGTGTAAAAACAAGTACAAGATATTTAAAATAAGCAGACCTCAGTGCAAGAATGAGTCTTTCCAACACTGATAAGCACAGAGGCCAACTTTGACATCAAAAGGTGTAAAAACAAGTACAAGATATTTACAATAAGCAGACCTCAGTGCAAGAATGAGTCTTTCCACCACTGAAAAAGCACAGAGGCCAACTTTGACATGAAAAGGTGTAAAAACAAGTACAAGATATTTACAATAAGCAGACCTCAGTGCAAGAATGAGTCTTTCCACCACTGAAAAAGCACAAAGGCCAACTTTGACATTAAAAGGTGTAAAAACAAGTACAAGATATTTACAATAAGCAGACCTCAGTGCAAGAAAGAGTCTTTCCACCACTGAAAAAGCACAGAGGCCAACTTTGACATGAAAAGGTGTAAAAACAAGTACAAGATATTTACAATAAGCAGACCTCAGTGCAAGAAGGTGTCTTTCCACCACTGAAAAAGCACAGAGGCCAACTTTGACATGAAAAGGTGTAAAAACAAGTACAAGATATTTATAATAAGCAGACCTCAGTGCAAGAAAGAGTCTTTCCAACACTGATAAGCACAGAGGCCAACTTTGACATTAAAAGGTGTAAAAACAAGTACAAGATATTTAAAATAAGCAGACCTCAGTGCAAGAATGAGTCTTTCCAACACTGATAAGCACAGAGGCCAACTTTGACATCAAAAGGTGTAAAAACAAGTACAAGATATTTACAATAAGCAGACCTCAGTGCAAGAATGAGTCTTTCCACCACTGAAAAAGCACAGAGGCCCACTTTGACATGAAAAGGTGTAAAAACAAGTACAAGATATTTACAATAAGCAGACCTCAGTGCAAGAATGAGTCTTTCCACCACTGAAAAAGCACAAAGGCCAACTTTGACATTAAAAGGTGTAAAAACAAGTACAAGATATTTACAATAAGCAGACCTCAGTGCAAGAAAGAGTCTTTCCACCACTGAAAAAGCACAGAGGCCAACTTTGACATGAAAAGGTGTAAAAACAAGTACAAGATATTTACAATAAGCAGACCTCAGTGCAAGAAGGTGTCTTTCCACCACTGAAAAAGCACAGAGGCCAACTTTGACATTAAAAGGTGTAAAAACAAGTACAAGATATTTACAATAAGCAGACCTCAGTGCAAGAAAGAGTCTTTCCAACACTGAAAAAGCACAAAGGCCAAGTTTGACATGAAAAGGTGTAAAAACAAGTACAAGATATTTACAATAAGCAGACCTCAGTGCAAAAAAGAGTCTTTCCAACACTAAAAAAGCACAAAGGCCAACTTTGACATTAAAAGGTGTAAAAACAAGTACAAGAAATTTAAAATACGCAGACCGCAGTGCAAGAAAGAGTCTTTCCAACACTAAAAAAAGCACAGAGGCCAACTTTGACATTAAAAGGTGTAAAAACAAGTACAAGATATTTACAATAAGCAGACCTCAGTGCAAAAAAGAGTCTTTCCAACACTAAAAAAGCACAAAGGCCAACTTTGACATTAAAAGGTGTAAAAACAAGTACAAGATATTTACAATAAGCAGACCTCAGTGCAAGAATGAGTCTTTCCACCACTGAAAAAGCACAGAGGCCAACTTTGACATTAAAAGGTGTAAAAACAAGTACAAGATATTTACAATAAGCAGACCTCAGTGCAAAAAAGAGTCTTTCCAACACTAAAAAAGCACAAAGGCCAACTTTGACATTAAAAGGTGTAAAAACAAGTACAAGATATTTACAATAAGCAGACCTCAGTGCAAGAATGAGTCTTTCCACCACTGAAAAAGCACAGAGGCCAACTTTGACATGAAAAGGTGTAAAAACAAGTACAAGATATTTATAATAAGCAGACCTCAGTGCAAGAAAGAGTCTTTCCAACACTGATAAGCACAAAGGCCAACTTTGACATTAAAAGGTGTAAAAACAAGTACAAGATATTTACAATAAGCAGACCTCAGTGCAAGAAAGAGTCTTTCCAACACTAAAAAAGCACAAAGGCCAACTTTGACATTAAAAGGTGTAAAAACAAGTACAAGATATTTAAAATAAGCAGACCACAGTGCAAGAATGAGTCTTTCCAACACTGATAAGCACAGAGGCCAACTTTGACATCAAAAGGTGTAAAAACAAGTACAAGATATTTACAATAAGCAGACCTCAGTGCAAGAATGAGTCTTTCCACCACTGAAAAAGCACAGAGGCCAACTTTGACATGAAAAGGTGTAAAAACAAGTACAAGATATTTACAATAAGCAGACCTCAGTGCAAGAATGAGTCTTTCCACCACTGAAAAAGCACAAAGGCCAACTTTGACATTAAAAGGTGTAAAAACAAGTACAAGATATTTACAATAAGCAGACCTCAGTGCAAGAAAGAGTCTTTCCACCACTGAAAAAGCACAGAGGCCAACTTTGACATGAAAAGGTGTAAAAACAAGTACAAGATATTTACAATAAGCAGACCTCAGTGCAAGAAAGAGACTTTCCACCACTGAAAAAACACAAAGGCCAACTTTGACATTAAAAGGTGATAAAAACAAGTACAAGATATTTACAATAAGAAGACCTCAGTGCAAAAAAGAGTCTTTCCAACACTGAAAAAGCACAAAGGCCAACTTTGACATTAAAAGGTGTAAAAACAAGTACAAGATATTTACAATAAGCAGACCTCAGTGCAAGAATGAGTCTTTCCACCACTGAAAAAGCACAGAGGCCAACTTTGACATGAAAAGGTGTAAAAACAAGTACAAGATATTTATAATAAGCAGACCTCAGTGCAAGAAAGAGTCTTTCCAACACTGATAAGCACAGAGGCCAACTTTGACATTAAAAGGTGTAAAAACAAGTACAAGATATTTACAATAAGCAGAACTCAGTGCAAGAAAGAGTCTTTCCAACACTGAAAAAGCACAGAGGCCAACTTTGACGTGAAAAGTTGTAAAAACAAGTACAAGATATTTACAATAAGCAGACCTCAGTGCAAGAAAGTGTCTTTCCACCACTGAAAAAGCACAGAGGCCAACTTTGACATTAAAATGTGTTCAAACAAGTACAAGAAATTTAAAATAAGCAGACCTCAGTGCAAGAAAGAGTCTTTCCACCACTGAAAAAGCACAGGGGCCAACTTTAACATGAAAAGGTGTAAAAACAAGTACAAGATATTTACAATAAGCAGACCTCAGTGCAAGAAAGACTCTTTCCAACACTAAAAAAGCACAAAGGCCAACTTTGACATTAAAAGGTGTAAAAACAAGTACAAGATATTTACAATAAGCAGACCTCAGTGCAAGAATGAGTCTTTCCAACACTGATAAGCACAGAGGCCAACTTTGACATCAAAAGGTGTAAAAACAAGTACAAGATATTTACAATAAGCAGACCTCAGTGCAAGAAAGAGTCTTTCCACCACTGAAAAAGCACAGAGGCCAACTTTGACATTAAAATGTGTTCAAACAAGTACAAGAAATTTAAAATAAGCAGACCTCAGTGCAAGAAAGAGTCTTTCCACCACTGAAAAAGCACAAAGGCCAACTTTAACATGAAAAGGTGTAAAAACAAGTACAAGATATTTACAATAAGCAGACCTCAGTGCAAGAAAGTGTCTTTCCACCACTGATAAGCACAGAGGCCAACTTTGACATTAAAAGGTGTTCAAACAAGTATAAGAAATTTAAAATAAGCAGACCTCAGTGCAAGAAGGTGTCTTTCCACCACCGAAAAAGCACAGAGGCCAACTTTGACATGAAAAGGTGTTCAAACAAGTACAAGATATTTACAATAAGCAGTCCTCAGTGGAAGAATGAGTCTTTCCACCACTTAAAAAGCACAGGGGCCAACTTTGACATGAAAATGTGTAAAAACAAGTACAAGATATTTACAATAAGCAGACCTCAGTGCAAGAAAGTGTCTTTCCAACACTGAAAAAGCACGAAGGCCAACTTTGACATTAAAAGGTGTAAAAACAAGTACAAGATATTTACAATAAGCAGACCTCAGTGCAAGAAAGAGTCTTTCCAACACTAAAAAAGCACAAAGGCCAACTTTGACATTAAAAGGTGTAAAAACAAGTACAAGATATTTACAATAAGCAGACCTCAGTGCAAGAATGAGTCTTTCCAACACCGATAAGCACAGAGGCCAACTTTGACATTAAAAGGTGTAAAAACAAGTACAAGATATTTACAATAAGCAGACCTCAGTGCAAGAAAGTGTCTTTCCAACACTGAAAAAGCACGAAGGCCAACTTTGACATTAAAAGGTGTAAAAACAAGTACAAGATATTTACAATAAGCAGACCTCAGTGCAAGAAAGAGTCTTTTCAACACTAAAAAAGCACAAAGGCCAACTTTGACATTAAAAGGTGTAAAAACAAGTACAAGATATTTACAATAAGCAGACCTCAGTGCAAGAATGAGTCTTTCCAACACCGATAAGCACAGAGGCCAACTTTGACATTAAAAGGTGTAAAAACAAGTACAAGATATTTACAATAAGCAGACCTCAGTGCAAGAAAGAGTCTTTCCAACACTGATAAGAACAGAGGCCAACTTTGACATTAAAAGGTGTAAAAACAAGTACAAGATATTTACAATAAGCAGACCTCAGTGCAAGAAAGACTCTTTCCAACACTAAAAAAGCACAAAGGCCAACTTTGACATTAAAAGGTGTAAAAACAAGTACAAGATATTTACAATAAGCAGACCTCAGTGCAAGAATGAGTCTTTCCAACACTGATAAGCACAGAGGCCAACTTTGACATGAAAAGGTGTTCAAACAAGTACAAGATATTTACAATAAGCAGACCTCAGTGCAAGAAAGTGTCTTTCCACCACTGATAAGCACAGAGGCCAACTTTGACGTGAAAAGTTGTAAAAACAAGTACAAGATATTTACAATAAGCAGACCTCAGTGCAAGAAAGTGTCTTTGCACCACTGATAAGCACAAAGGCCAACTTTGACATTAAAAGGTGTAAAAACAAGTACAAGATATTTACAATAAGCAGACCTCAGTGCAAGAAAGAGTCTTTCCACCACTGATAAGCACAGAGGCCAACTTTGACATTAAAAGGTGTTCAAACAAGTACAAGATATTTACAATAAGCAGTCCTCAGTGCAAGAATGAGTCTTTCCACCACTGAAAAAGCACAGGGGCCAACTTTGACATGAAAATGTGTAAAAACAAGTACAAGATATTTACAATAAGCAGACCTCAGTGCAAGAAAGTGTCTTTCCACCACTGAAAAAGCACAGAGGCCAACTTTGACATTAAAAGGTGTTCAAACAAGTACAAGAAATTTAAAATAAGCAGACCTCAGTGCAAGAATGAGTCTTTCCACCACTGAAAAAGCACAGGGGCCAACTTTAACATGAAAAGGTGTAAAAACAAGTACAAGATATTTACAATAAGCAGACCTCAGTGCAAGAAAGAGTCTTTCCACCACTGATAAGCACAGAGGCCAACTTTGACATTAAAAGGTGTTCAATTAAGTACAAGAAATTTAAAATAAGCAGACCTCAGTGCAAGAAGGTGTCTTTCCACCACTGAAAAAGCACAGAGGCCAACTTTGACATTAAAAGGTGTTCAAACAAGTACAAGATATTTACAATAAGCAGTCCTCAGTGCAAGAAAGTGTCTTTCCAACACTGAAAAAGCACAAAGGCCAACTTTGACATTAAAAGGTGTAAAAACAAGTACAAGATATTTACAATAAGCAGACCTCAGTGCAAGAAAGAGTCTTTCCACCACTGATAAGCACAAAGGCCAACTTTGACATTAAAAGGTGGAAAAACAAGTACAAGATATTTACAATAAGCAGACCTCAGTGCAAGAAAGAGTCTTTCCACCACTGAAAAAGCACAGAGGCCAACTTTGACATTAAAAGGTGTAAAAACAAGTACAAGATATTTACAATAAGCAGACCTCAGTGCAAGAAAGAGACTTTCCACCACTGAAAAAGCACAAAGGCCAACTTTGACATTAAAAGGTGTAAAAACAAGTACAAGATATTTACAATAAGCAGACCTCAGTGCAAGAAAGAGTCTTTCCACCACTGAAAAAGCACAGAGGCCAACTTTAACATGAAAAGGTGTAAAAACAAGTACAAGATATTTACAATAAGCAGACCTCAGTGCAAGATAGTGTCTTTGCACCACTGATAAGCACAAAGGCCAACTTTGACATTAAAAGGTGTAAAAACAAGTACAAGATATTTACAATAAGCAGACCTCAGTGCAAGAAAGAGTCTTTCCACCACTGATAAGCACAGAGGCCAACTTTGACATTAAAAGGTGTTCAAACAAGTACAAGAAATTTAAAATAAGCAGACCTCAGTGCAAGAAAGTGTCTTTCCAACACTGAAAAAGCACAAAGGCCAACTTTGACATTAAAAGGTGTAAAAACAAGTACAAGATATTTACAATAAGCAGACCTCAGTGCAAGAAAGAGTCTTTCCACCACTGATAAGCACAAAGGCCAACTTTGACATTAAAAGGTGGAAAAACAAGTACAAGATATTTACAATAAGCAGACCTCAGTGCAAGAAAGAGTCTTTCCACCACTGATAAGCACAGAGGCCAACTTTGACATTAAAAGGTGTTCAAACAAGTACAAGAAATTTAAAATAAGCAGACCTCAGTGCAAGAAGGTGTCTTTCCACCACTGAAAAAGCACAGAGGCCAACTTTGACATTAAAAGGTGTAAAAACAAGTACAAGATATTTACAATAAGCAGACCTCAGTGCAAGAAAGAGACTTTCCACCACTGAAAAAGCACAAAGGCCAACTTTGACATTAAAAGGTGTAAAAACAAGTACAAGATATTTACAATAAGCAGACCTCAGTGCAAAAAAGAGTCTTTCCAACACTAAAAAAGCACAAAGGCCAACTTTGACATTAAAAGGTGTAAAAACAAGTACAAGATATTTACAATAAGCAGACCTCAGTGCAAGAATGAGTCTTTCCACAACTGAAAAAGCACAGAGGCCAACTTTGACATGAAAAGGTGTAAAAACAAGTACAAGATATTTATAATAAGCAGACCTCAGTGCAAGAAAGAGTCTTTCCAACACCGATAAGCACAGAGGCCAACTTTGACATTAAAAGGTGTAAAAACAAGTACAAGATATTTACAATAAGCAGACCTCAGTGCAAGAATGAGTCTTTCCACCACTGAAAAAGCACAGGGGCCAACTTTAACATGAAAAGGTGTAAAAATAAGTACAAGATATTTACAATAAGCAGACCTCAGTGCAAGAAAGTGTCTTTGCACCACTGATAAGCACAAAGGCCAACTTTGACATTAAAAGGTGTAAAAACAAGTACAAGATATTTACAATAAGCAGACCTCAGTGCAAGAAAGTGTCTTTGCACCACTGATAAGCACAAAGGCCAACTTTGACATTAAAAGGTGTAAAAACAAGTACAAGATATTTACAATAAGCAGACCTCAGTGCAAGAAAGAGTCTTTCCACCACTGATAAGCACAGAGGCCAACTTTGACATTAAAAGGTGTTCAATTAAGTACAAGAAATTTAAAATAAGCAGACCTCAGTGCAAGAAGGTGTCTTTCCACCACTGAAAAAGCACAGAGGCCAACTTTGACATTAAAAGGTGTTCAAACAAGTACAAGATATTTACAATAAGCAGTCCTCAGTGCAAGAAAGTGTCTTTCCAACACTGAAAAAGCACAAAGGCCAACTTTGACATTAAAAGGTGGAAAAACAAGTACAAGATATTTACAATAAGCAGACCTCAGTGCAAGAAAGAGTCTTTCCAACACTGAAAAAGCACAAAGGAAAACTTTGACATGAAAAGGTGGAAAAACAAGTACAAGATATTTACAATAAGCAGACCTCAGTGCAAGAAAGAGTCTTTCCACCACTGAAAAAGCACAGAGGCCAACTTTGACATTAAAAGGTGTAAAAACAAGTACAAGATATTTACAATAAGCAGACCTCAGTGCAAGAAAGAGACTTTCCACCACTGAAAAAGCACAAAGGCCAACTTTGACATTAAAAGGTGTAAAAACAAGTACAAGATATTTACAATAAGCAGACCTCAGTGCAAGAAAGAGTCTTTCCACCACTGATAAGCACAAAGGCCAACTTTGACATTAAAAGGTGGAAAAACAAGTACAAGATATTTACAATAAGCAGACCTCAGTGCAAGAAAGAGTCTTTCCACCACTGAAAAAGCACAGAGGCCAACTTTGACATTAAAAGGTGTAAAAACAAGTACAAGATATTTACAATAAGCAGACCTCAGTGCAAGAAAGTGTCTTTCCACCACTGAAAAAGCACAGAGGCCAACTTTGACATTAAAAGGTGTTCAAACAAGTACAAGAAATTTAAAATAAGCAGACCTCAGTGCAAGAATGAGTCTTTCCACCACTGAAAAAGCACAGGGGCCAACTTTAACATGAAAAGGTGTAAAAAGAAGTACAAGATATTTACAATAAGCAGACCTCAGTGCAAGAAAGAGTCTTTCCACCACTGAAAAAGCACAGAGGCCAACTTTAACATGAAAAGGTGTAAAAACAAGTACAAGATATTTACAATAAGCAGACCTCAGTGCAAGAAAGTGTCTTTGCACCACTGATAAGCACAAAGGCCAACTTTGACATTAAAAGGTGTAAAAACAAGTACAAGATATTTACAATAAGCAGACCTCAGTGCAAGAAAGAGTCTTTCCACCACTGATAAGCACAGAGGCCAACTTTGACATTAAAAGGTGTTCAAACAAGTACAAGAAATTTAAAATAAGCAGACCTCAGTGCAAGAAAGTGTCTTTCCAACACTGAAAAAGCACAAAGGCCAACTTTGACATTAAAAGGTGTAAAAACAAGTACAAGATATTTACAATAAGCAGACCTCAGTGCAAGAAAGAGTCTTTCCACCACTGATAAGCACAAAGGCCAACTTTGACATTAAAAGGTGTAAAAACAAGTACAAGATATTTACAATAAGCAGACCTCAGTGCAAGAAAGAGTCTTTCCACCACTGATAAGCACAGAGGCCAACTTTGACATTAAAAGGTGTTCAAACAAGTACAAGAAATTTAAAATAAGCAGACCTCAGTACAAGAAGGTGTCTTTCCACCACTGAAAAAGCACAGAGGCCAACTTTGACATTAAAAGGTGTAAAAACAAGTACAAGATATTTACAATAAGCAGACCTCAGTGCAAGAAAGAGACTTTCCACCACTGAAAAAGCACAAAGGCCAACTTTGACATTAAAAGGTGTAAAAACAAGTACAAGATATTTACAATAAGCAGACCTCAGTGCAAAAAAGAGTCTTTCCAACACTAAAAAAGCACAAAGGCCAACTTTGACATTAAAAGGTGTAAAAACAAGTACAAGATATTTACAATAAGCAGACCTCAGTGCAAGAAAGTGTCTTTGCACCACTGATAAGCACAGAGGCCAACTTTGACATTAAAAGGTGTTCAAACAAGTACAAGAAATTTAAAATAAGCAGACCTCAGTGCAAGAAAGTGTCTTTCCAACACTGAAAAAGCACAAAGGCCAACTTTGACATTAAAAGGTGTAAAAACAAGTACAAGATATTTACAATAAGCAGACCTCAGTGCAAGAAAGAGTCTTTCCACCACTGATAAGCACAAAGGCCAACTTTGACATTAAAAGGTGGAAAAACAAGTACAAGATATTTACAATAAGCAGACCTCAGTGCAAGAAAGAGTCTTTCCACCACTGATAAGCACAGAGGCCAACTTTGACATTAAAAGGTGTTCAAACAAGTACAAGAAATTTAAAATAAGCAGACCTCAGTGCAAGAAGGTGTCTTTCCACCACTGAAAAAGCACAGAGGCCAACTTTGACATTAAAAGGTGTAAAAACAAGTACAAGATATTTACAATAAGCAGACCTCAGTGCAAGAAAGAGACTTTCCACCACTGAAAAAGCACAAAGGCCAACTTTGACATTAAAAGGTGTAAAAACAAGTACAAGATATTTACAATAAGCAGACCTCAGTGCAAAAAAGAGTCTTTCCAACACTAAAAAAGCACAAAGGCCAACTTTGACATTAAAAGGTGTAAAAACAAGTACAAGATATTTACAATAAGCAGACCTCAGTGCAAGAATGAGTCTTTCCACAACTGAAAAAGCACAGAGGCCAACTTTGACATGAAAAGGTGTAAAAACAAGTACAAGATATTTATAATAAGCAGACCTCAGTGCAAGAAAGAGTCTTTCCAACACCGATAAGCACAGAGGCCAACTTTGACATTAAAAGGTGTAAAAACAAGTACAAGATATTTACAATAAGCAGACCTCAGTGCAAGAATGAGTCTTTCCACCACTGAAAAAGCACAGGGGCCAACTTTAACATGAAAAGGTGTAAAAATAAGTACAAGATATTTACAATAAGCAGACCTCAGTGCAAGAAAGTGTCTTTGCACCACTGATAAGCACAAAGGCCAACTTTGACATTAAAAGGTGTAAAAACAAGTACAAGATATTTACAATAAGCAGACCTCAGTGCAAGAATGAGTCTTTCCACCACTGAAAAAGCACAGGGGCCAACTTTAACATGAAAAGGTGTAAAAATAAGTACAAGATATTTACAATAAGCAGACCTCAGTGCAAGAAAGTGTCTTTGCACCACTGATAAGCACAAAGGCCAACTTTGACATTAAAAGGTGTAAAAACAAGTACAAGATATTTACAATAAGCAGACCTCAGTGCAAGAAAGTGTCTTTGCACCACTGATAAGCACAAAGGCCAACTTTGACATTAAAAGGTGTAAAAACAAGTACAAGATATTTACAATAAGCAGACCTCAGTGCAAGAAAGAGTCTTTCCACCACTGATAAGCACAGAGGCCAACTTTGACATTAAAAGGTGTTCAATTAAGTACAAGAAATTTAAAATAAGCAGACCTCAGTGCAAGAAGGTGTCTTTCCACCACTGAAAAAGCACAGAGGCCAACTTTGACATTAAAAGGTGTTCAAACAAGTACAAGATATTTACAATAAGCAGTCCTCAGTGCAAGAAAGTGTCTTTCCAACACTGAAAAAGCACAAAGGCCAACTTTGACATTAAAAGGTGGAAAAACAAGTACAAGATATTTACAATAAGCAGACCTCAGTGCAAGAAAGAGTCTTTCCAACACTGAAAAAGCACAAAGGAAAACTTTGACATGAAAAGGTGGAAAAACAAGTACAAGATATTTACAATAAGCAGACCTCAGTGCAAGAAAGAGTCTTTCCACCACTGAAAAAGCACAGAGGCCAACTTTGACATTAAAAGGTGTAAAAACAAGTACAAGATATTTACAATAAGCAGACCTCAGTGCAAGAAAGAGACTTTCCACCACTGAAAAAGCACAAAGGCCAACTTTGACATTAAAAGGTGTAAAAACAAGTACAAGATATTTACAATAAGCAGACCTCAGTGCAAGAAAGAGTCTTTCCACCACTGATAAGCACAAAGGCCAACTTTGACATTAAAAGGTGGAAAAACAAGTACAAGATATTTACAATAAGCAGACCTCAGTGCAAGAAAGAGTCTTTCCACCACTGAAAAAGCACAGAGGCCAACTTTGACATTAAAAGGTGTAAAAACAAGTACAAGATATTTACAATAAGCAGACCTCAGTGCAAGAAAGTGTCTTTCCACCACTGAAAAAGCACAGAGGCCAACTTTGACATTAAAAGGTGTTCAAACAAGTACAAGAAATTTAAAATAAGCAGACCTCAGTGCAAGAATGAGTCTTTCCACCACTGAAAAAGCACAGGGGCCAACTTTAACATGAAAAGGTGTAAAAACAAGTACAAGATATTTACAATAAGCAGACCTCAGTGCAAGAAAGAGTCTTTCCACCACTGAAAAAGCACAGAGGCCAACTTTAACATGAAAAGGTGTAAAAACAAGTACAAGATATTTACAATAAGCAGACCTCAGTGCAAGAAAGTGTCTTTGCACCACTGATAAGCACAAAGGCCAACTTTGACATTAAAAGGTGTAAAAACAAGTACAAGATATTTACAATAAGCAGACCTCAGTGCAAGAAAGAGTCTTTCCACCACTGATAAGCACAGAGGCCAACTTTGACATTAAAAGGTGTTCAAACAAGTACAAGAAATTTAAAATAAGCAGACCTCAGTGCAAGAAAGTGTCTTTCCAACACTGAAAAAGCACAAAGGCCAACTTTGACATTAAAAGGTGTAAAAACAAGTACAAGATATTTACAATAAGCAGACCTCAGTGCAAGAAAGAGTCTTTCCACCACTGATAAGCACAAAGGCCAACTTTGACATTAAAAGGTGTAAAAACAAGTACAAGATATTTACAATAAGCAGACCTCAGTGCAAGAAAGAGTCTTTCCACCACTGATAAGCACAGAGGCCAACTTTGACATTAAAAGGTGTTCAAACAAGTACAAGAAATTTAAAATAAGCAGACCTCAGTACAAGAAGGTGTCTTTCCACCACTGAAAAAGCACAGAGGCCAACTTTGACATTAAAAGGTGTAAAAACAAGTACAAGATATTTACAATAAGCAGACCTCAGTGCAAGAAAGAGACTTTCCACCACTGAAAAAGCACAAAGGCCAACTTTGACATTAAAAGGTGTAAAAACAAGTACAAGATATTTACAATAAGCAGACCTCAGTGCAAAAAAGAGTCTTTCCAACACTAAAAAAGCACAAAGGCCAACTTTGACATTAAAAGGTGTAAAAACAAGTACAAGATATTTACAATAAGCAGACCTCAGTGCAAGAATGAGTCTTTCCACAACTGAAAAAGCACAGAGGCCAACTTTGACATGAAAAGGTGTAAAAACAAGTACAAGATATTTATAATAAGCAGACCTCAGTGCAAGAAAGAGTCTTTCCAACACCGATAAGCACAGAGGCCAACTTTGACATTAAAAGGTGTAAAAACAAGTACAAGATATTTACAATAAGCAGACCTCAGTGCAAGAATGAGTCTTTCCACCACTGAAAAAGCACAGGGGCCAACTTTAACATGAAAAGGTGTAAAAATAAGTACAAGATATTTACAATAAGCAGACCTCAGTGCAAGAAAGTGTCTTTGCACCACTGATAAGCACAAAGGCCAACTTTGACATTAAAAGGTGTAAAAACAAGTACAAGATATTTACAATAAGCAGACCTCAGTGCAAGAATGAGTCTTTCCACCACTGAAAAAGCACAGGGGCCAACTTTAACATGAAAAGGTGTAAAAATAAGTACAAGATATTTACAATAAGCAGACCTCAGTGCAAGAAAGTGTCTTTGCACCACTGATAAGCACAAAGGCCAACTTTGACATTAAAAGGTGTAAAAACAAGTACAAGATATTTACAATAAGCAGACCTCAGTGCAAGAAAGAGTCTTTCCAACACTGATAAGCACAGAGGCCAACTTTGACATTAAAAGGTGTTCAAACAAGTACAAGAAATTTAAAATAAGCAGACCTCAGTGCAAGAATGAGTCTTTCCACCACTGAAAAAGCACAGAGGCCAACTTTGACATTAAAAGGTGCAAAAACAAGTACAAGATATTTACAATAAGCAGACCTCAGTGCAAGAATGAGTCTTTCCACCACTGAAAAAGCACAGAGGCCAACTTTGACATTAAAAGGTGTTCAAACAAGTACAAGAAATTTAAAATAAGCAGACCTCAGTGCAAGAAAGAGTCTTTCCACCACTGAAAAAGCACAGAGGCCAACTTTGACATTAAAAGGTGCAAAAACAAGTACAAGATATTTACAATAAGCAGACCTCAGTGCAAGAATGAGTCTTTCCACCACTGAAAAAGCACAGAGGCCAACTTTGACATGAAAAGGTGTAAAAACAAGTGCAAGATATTTATAATAAGCAGACCTCAGTGCAAGAAAGAGTCTTTCCAACACTGATAAGCACAGAGGCCAACTTTGACATTAAAAGGTGTAAAAACAAGTACAAGATATTTACAATAAGCAGACCTCAGTGCAAGAAAGAGTCTTTCCAACACTAAAAAAGCACAAAGGCCAACTTTGACATTAAAAGGTGTTCAAACAAGTACAAGATATTTACAATAAGCAGACCTCAGTGCAAGAAAGGGTCTTTCCAACACTAAAAAAGCAGAGGCCAACTTTGACATTAAAAGGTGTAAAAACAAGTACAAGATATTTACAATAAGCAGACCTCAGTGCAAGAATGAGTCTTTCCACCACTGAAAAAACATAGAGGCCAACTTTGACATGGAAAGGTGTAAAAACAAGTACAAGATATTTACAATAAGCAGACCTCAGTGCAAGAATGAGTCTTTCCACCACTGAAAAAACATAGAGGCCAACTTTGACATGGAAAGGTGTAAAAACAAGTACAAGATATTTACAATAAGCAGACCTCAGTGCAAGAAAGAGTCTTTCCACCACTGAAAAAACATAGAGGCCAACTTTGACATGGAAAGGTGTAAAAACAAGTACAAGATATTTACAATAAGCAGACCTCAGTGCAAGAATGAGTCTTTCCACCACTGAAAAAGCATAGAGGCCAACTTTGACATTAAAAGGTGTTCAAACAAGTACAAGATATTTACAATAAGCAGACCTCAGTGCAAGAAAGTGTCTTTCCAACACTAAAAAAGCAGAGGCCAACTTTGACATGAAAAGGTGTAAAAACAAGTACAAGATATTTACAATAAGCAGACCTCAGTGCAAGAAAGAGTCTTTCCACCACTGAAAAAACACAGAGGCCAACTTTGACATTAAAAGGTGTAAAAACAAGTACAAGATATTTACAATAAGCAGATCTCAGTGCAAGAAAGAGTCTTTCAAACAATGATAAGCACAGAGGCCAACTTTGACATTAAAACAAGTACAAGATATTTACAATAAGCAGACCTCAGTGCAAAAAAGAGTCTTTCCAACACTAAAAAAGCACAAAGGCCAACTTTGACATGAAAAGGTGTAAAAACAAGTACAAGATATTTACAATAAGCAGACCTCAGTGCAGGCAAGAGTCTTTCCAACACTGAAAAAGCAAAGAGGCCAACTTTGACATGAAAAGGTGTAAAAACAAGTACAAGATATTTACAATAAGCAGACCTCAGTGCAAGAAAGAGTCTTTCCACCACTGAAAAAACATAGAGGCCAACTTTGACATGGAAAGGTGTAAAAACAAGTACAAGATATTTACAATAAGCAGACCTCAGTGCAAGAATGAGTCTTTCCACCACTGAAAAAGCATAGAGGCCAACTTTGACATGGAAAGGTGTAAAAACAAGTACAAGATATTTACAATAAGCAGACCTCAGTGCAAGAAAGAGTCTTTCCACCACTGAAAAAGCATAGAGGCCAACTTTGACATGGAAAGGTGTTCAAACAAGTACAAGATATTTACAATAAGCAGACCTCAGTGCAAGAAAGAGTCTTTCCAACACTGATAAGCACAGAGGCCAACTTTGACATTAAAAGGTGTAAAAACAAGTACAAGATATTTACAATAAGCAGACCTCAGTGCAAGAAAGTGTCTTTCTACCACTGAAAAAGCACAGAGGCCAACTTTGACATTAAAAGGTGTAAAAACAAGTACAAGATATTTACAATAAGCAGACCTCAGTGCAAGAAAGTGTCTTTCTACCACTGAAAAAGCACAGAGGCCAACTTTGACATTAAAAGGTGTAAAAACAAGTACAAGATATTTACAATAAGCAAACCTCAGTGCAAGAATGAGTCTTTCCACCACTGAAAAAGCACAGAGGCCAACTTTGACATGGAAAGGTGTAAAAACAAGTACAAGATATTTACAATAAGCAGACCTCAGTGCAAGAAAGAGTCTTTCCAACACTGATAAGCACAGAGGCCAACTTTGACATTAAAAGGTGTAAAAACAAGTACAAGAAATTTAAAATAAGCAGACCTCAGTGCAAGAAAGTGTCTTTCCACCACTGAAAAAGCACAGGGGCCAACTTTAACATGAAAAGGTGTAAAAACAAGTACAAGATATTTACAATAAGCAGACCTCAGTGCAAGAAAGAGTCTTTCCACCACTGAAAAAGAACAGAGGCCAACTTTGACATGAAAAGGTGTAAAAACAAGTACAAGATATTTAAAATAAGCAGACCTCAGTGCAAGAAACTGTCTTTCCACCACTGAAAAAGCACAGAGGCCAACTTTGACATTAAAAGGTGTAAAAACAAGTACAAGATATTTACAATAAGCAGACCTCAGTGCAAGAAAGTGTCTTTACAACACTGAAAAAGCACAGAGGCCAACTTTGACATGAAAAGGTGTAAAAACAAGTAAAAGATATTTACAATAAGCAGACCTCAGTGCAAGAAACTGTCTTTCCACCACTGAAAAAGCACAAAGGCCAACTTTGACATTACAACAAGTACAAGATATTTACAATAAGCAGACCTCAGTGCAAGAAAGAGACTTTCCACCACTGAAAAAGCACAGAGGCCAACTTTGACATTACAACAAGTACAAGATATTTACAATAAGCAGACCTCAGTGCACGAAAGAGTCTTTCCACCACTGAAAAAGCACAGAGGCCAACTTTGACATTAAAACAAGTCCAAGATATTTACAATAAGCAGACCTCAGTGCACGAAAGAGTCTTTCCACCACTGAAAAAGCACAGAGGCCAACTTTGACATTAAAACAAGTACAAGATATTTACAATAAGCAGACCTCAGTGCACGAAAGAGACTTTCCACCACTGAAAAAGCACAGAGGCCAACTTTGACATTAAAACAAGTCCAAGATATTTACAATAAGCAGACCTCAGTGCACGAAAGAGTCTTTCCACCACTGAAAAAGCACAGAGGCCAACTTTGACATTAAAACAAGTACAAGATATTTACAATAAGCAGACCTCAGTGCACGAAAGAGACTTTCCACCACTGAAAAAGCACAGAGGCCAACTTTGACATTAAAACAAGTCCAAGATATTTACAATAAGCAGACCTCAGTGCAAGAAAGAGTCTTTCCACCACTGAAAAAGCACAGACGCAAACTTTGACATTAAAAGGTGTAAAAACAAGTACAAGATATTTACAATAAGCAGACCTCAGTGCAAGAAAGAGACTTTCTAACACTGAAAAAGCACAAAGGCCAACTTTGACATTAAAAGGTGTAAAAACAAGTACAAGATATTTACAATAAGCAGACCTCAGTGCAAGAAAGAGTCTTTCCACCACTGAAAAAACATAGAGGCCAACTTTGACATGGAAAGGTGTAAAAACAAGTACAAGATATTTACAATAAGCAGACCTCAGTGCAAGAAAGAGTCTTTCCACCACTGAAAAAACATAGAGGCCAACTTTGACATGGAAAGGTGTAAAAACAAGTACAAGATATTTACAATAAGCAGACCTCAGTGCAAGAAAGAGTCTTTCCACCACTGAAAAAGCATAGAGGCCAACTTTGACATGAAAAGGTGTAAAAACAAGTACAAGATATTTACAATAAGCAGACCTCAGTGCAAGAAAGAGTCTTTCCAACACTGATAAGCACAGAGGCCAACTTTGACATTAAAAGGTGTAAAAACAAGTACAAGATATTTACAATAAGCAGACCTCAGTGCAAGAAAGTGTCTTTCCAACACTAAAAAAGCACAGAGGCCAACTTTGACATGAAAAGGTGTAAAAACAAGTACAAGATATTTACAATAAGCAGACCTCAGTGCAAGAAAGAGTCTTTCCACCACTGAAAAAGAACAGAGGCCAACTTTGACATTAAAAGGTGTAAAAACAAGTACAAGAAATTTACAATAAGCAGACCTCAGTGCAAGAAAGAGTCTTTCCACCACTGAAAAAGAACAGAGGCCAACTTTGACATTAAAAGGTGTAAAAACAAGTACAAGAAATTTACAATAAGCAGACCTCAGTGCAAGAAAGTGTCTTTCCACCACTGAAAAAGCACAGGGGCCAACTTTGACATGAAAAGGTTCTAAAAACAAGTACAAGATATTTACAATAAGCAGACCTCAGTGCAAGAAAGTGTCTTTCCACCACTGAAAAAGCACAGAGGCCAACTTTGACATTAAAAGGTGTAAAAACAAGTACAAGATATTTACAATAAGCAGACCTCAGTGCAAGAATGAGTCTTTCCACCACTGAAAAAGCATAGAGGCCAACTTTGACATTAAAAGGTGTAAAAACAAGTACAAGATATTTACAATAAGCAGACCTCAGTGCAAGAAAGAGTCTTTCCACCACTGAAAAAGAACAGAGGCCAACTTTGACATTAAAAGGTGTAAAAACAAGTACAAGATATTTACAATAAGCAGACCTCAGTGCAAGAAAGAGACTTTCTAACACTGAAAAAGCACAAAGGCCAACTTTGACATTAAAAGGTGTAAAAACAAGTACAAGATATTTACAATAAGCAGACCTCAGTGCAAGAAAGAGTCTTTCCACCACTGAAAAAGAACAGAGGCCAACTTTGACATTAAAAGGTGTAAAAACAAGTACAAGATATTTACAATAAGCAGACCTCAGTGCAAGAAAGAGACTTTCTAACACTGAAAAAGCACAAAGGCCAACTTTGACATTAAAAGGTGTAAAAACAAGTACAAGATATTTACAATAAGCAGACCTCAGTGCAAGAAAGAGTCTTTCCACCACTGAAAAAGCACAGAGGCCAACTTTGACATGGAAAGGTGTAAAAACAAGTACAAGATATTTACAATAAGCAGACCTCAGTGCAAGAAAGAGTCTTTCCACCACTGAAAAAGCATAGAGGCCAACTTTGACATGGAAAGGTGTAAAAACAAGTACAAGATATTTACAATAAGCAGACCTCAGTGCAAGAAAGAGTCTTTCCACCACTGAAAAAGAACAGAGGCCAACTTTGACATTAAAAGGTGTAAAAACAAGTACAAGATATTTACAATAAGCAGACCTCAGTGCAAGAAAGAGACTTTCTAACACTGAAAAAGCACAAAGGCCAACTTTGACATTAAAAGGTGTAAAAACAAGTACAAGATATTTACAATAAGCAGACCTCAGTGCAAGAAAGAGTCTTTCCACCACTGAAAAAACATAGAGGCCAACTTTGACATGGAAAGGTGTAAAAACAAGTACAAGATATTTACAATAAGCAGACCTCAGTGCAAGAAAGAGTCTTTCCACCACTGAAAAAGCATAGAGGCCAACTTTGACATGGAAAGGTGTAAAAACAAGTACAAGATATTTACAATAAGCAGACCTCAGTGCAAGAAAGAGTCTTTCCACCACTGAAAAAGCATAGAGGCCAACTTTGACATGAAAAGGTGTAAAAACAAGTACAAGATATTTACAATAAGCAGACCTCAGTGCAAGAAAGAGTCTTTCCAACACTGATAAGCACAGAGGCCAACTTTGACATTAAAAGGTGTAAAAAGAAGTACAAGATATTTACAATAAGCAGACCTCAGTGCAAGAAAGAGTCTTTCCACCACTGAAAAAGAACAGAGGCCAACTTTGACATTAAAAGGTGTAAAAACAAGTACAAGAAATTTACAATAAGCAGACCTCAGTGCAAGAAAGTGTCTTTCCAACACTAAAAAAGCACAGAGGCCAACTTTCACATGAAAAGGTGTAAAAACAAGTACAAGATATTTACAATAAGCAGACCTCAGTGCAAGAAAGAGTCTTTCCAACACTAAAAAAGCACAGAGGCCAACTTTGACATGAAAAGGTGTAAAAACAAGTACAAGAAATTTACAATAAGCAGACCTCAGTGCAAGAAAGTGTCTTTCCAACACTAAAAAAGCACAGAGGCCAACTTTGACATGAAAAGGTGTAAAAACAAGTACAAGAAATTTACAATAAGCAGACCTCAGTGCAAGAAAGTGTCTTTCCACCACTGAAAAAGCACAGGGGCCAACTTTGACATGAAAAGGTGTAAAAACAAGTACAAGATATTTACAATAAGCAGACCTCAGTGCAAGAAAGTGTCTTTCCACCACTGAAAAAGCACAGAGGCCAACTTTGACATTAAAAGGTGTAAAAACAAGTACAAGATATTTACAATAAGCAGACCTCAGTGCAAGAAAGAGTCTTTCCAACACTGATAAGCACAGAGGCCAACTTTGACATTAAAAGGTGTAAAAACAAGTACAAGATATTTACAATAAGCAGACCTCAGTGCAAGAAAGAGTCTTTCCACCACTGAAAAAGAACAGAGGCCAACTTTGACATTAAAAGGTGTAAAAACAAGTACAAGAAATTTAAAATAAGCAGACCTCAGTGCAAGAAAGTGTCTTTCCACCACTGAAAAAGCACAGAGGCCAACTTTGACATGAAAAGGTGTAAAAACAAGTACAAGAAATTTAAAATAAGCAGACCTCAGTGCAAGAAAGAGTCTTTCCACCACTGATAAGCACAAAGGCCAACTTTGACATTAAAAGGTGGAAAAACAAGTACAAGATATTTACAATAAGCAGACCTCAGTGCAAGAAAGAGTCTTTCCACCACTGAAAAAGCACAGAGGCCAACTTTGACATGAAAAGGTGTAAAAACAAGTACAAGAAATTTAAAATAAGCAGACCTCAGTGCAAGAAAGTGTCTTTCCACCACTGAAAAAGCACAGAGGCCAACTTTGACATGAAAAGGTGTAAAAACAAGTACAAGAAATTTAAAATAAGCAGACCTCAGTGCAAGAAAGTGTCTTTCCACCACTGAAAAAGCACAGAGGCCAACTTTGACATGAAAAGGTGTAAAAACAAGTACAAGAAATTTAAAATAAGCAGACCTCAGTGCAAGAAAGTGTCTTTCCACCACTGAAAAAGCACAGGGGCCAACTTTGACATGAAAAGGTGTAAAAACAAGTACAAGATATTTACAATAAGCAGACCTCAGTGCAAGAAAGAGTCTTTCCACCACTGAAAAAGAACAGAGGCCAACTTTGACATGAAAAGGTGTAAAAACAAGTACAAGATATTTAAAATAAGCAGACCTCAGTGCAAGAAAGTGTCTTTCCACCACTGAAAAAGCACAGAGGCCAACTTTGACATTAAAAGGTGTAAAAACAAGTACAAGATATTTACAATAAGCAGACCTCAGTGCAAGAAAGTGTCTTTCCACCACTGAAAAAGCACAGAGGCCAACTTTGACATTAAAAGGTGTAAAAACAAGTACAAGATATTTACAATAAGCAGACCTCACTGCACGAAAGAGTCTTTCCACCACTGAAAAAGCACAGAGGCCAACTTTGACATTAAAACAAGTACAAGATATTTACAATAAGCAGACCTCAGTGCACGAAAGAGTCTTTCCACCACTGAAAAAGCACAGAGGCCAACTTTGACATTAAAACAAGTACAAGATATTTACAATAAGCAGACCTCAGTGCACGAAAGAGTCTTTCCACCACTGAAAAAGCACAGAGGCCAACTTTGACATTAAAACAAGTCCAAGATATTTACAATAAGCAGACCTCAGTGCACGAAAGAGTCTTTCCACCACTGAAAAAGCACATAGGCCAACTTTGACATTAAAAGGTGTAAAAACAAGTACAAGATATTTACAATAAGCAGACCTCAGTGCACGAAAGAGTATTTCCAACACTGAAAAAGCACAGAGGCCAACTTTGACATTAAAAGGTGTAAAAACAAGTACAAGATATTTACAATAAGCAGACCTCAGTGCAAGAAAAAGTCTTTACACCACTGAAAAAGCACAGAGGCCAACTTTGACATTAAAAAGTGTAAAAACAAGTACAAGATATTTACAATAAGCAGACCTCAGTGCAAGAAAGAGTCTTTCCACCACTGAAAAAGCACAGAGGCCAACTTTGACATTAAAACAAGTACAAGATATTTACAATAAGCAGACCTCAGTGCAAGAAAGTGTCTTTACAACACTGAAAAAGCACAGAGGCCAACTTTGACATGAAAAGGTGTAAAAACAAGTACAAGATATTTACAATAAGCAGACCTCAGTGCAAGAAAGAGTCTTTCCACCACTGAAAAAGCACAAAGGCCAACTTTGACATTAAAAAGTGTAAAAACAAGTACAAGATATTTACAATAAGCAGACCTCAGTGCAAGAAAGAGACTTTCCACCACTGAAAAAGGACAGAGGCCAACTTTGACATTAAAACAAGTACAAAATATTTACAATAAGCAGACCTCAGTGCAAGAAAGAGACTTTCCAACACTGAAAAAGCACAGAGGCCAACTTTGACATTAAAAGGTGTAAAAACAAGTACAAGATATTTACAATAAGCAGACCTCAGTGCAAGAAAGAGTCTTTCCACCACTGAAAAAGCACAAAGGCCAACTTTGACATTAAAAGGTGTAAAAACAAGTACAAGATATTTACAATAAGCAGACCTCAGTGCAAGAAAGAGTCTTTCCAACACTGAAAAAGCACAAAGGCCAACTTTGACATTAAAAGGTGTAAAAACAAGTACAAGATATTTACAATAAGCAGACCTCAGTGCAAGAAAGAGACTTTCCACCACTGAAAAAGGACAGAGGCCAACTTTGACATTAAAACAAGTACAAGATATTTACAATAAGCAGACCTCAGTGCAAGAAAGAGTCTTTCCACCACTGAAAAAGCACAAAGGCCAACTTTGACATTAAAAGGTGTAAAAACAAGTACAAGATATTTACAATAAGCAGACCTCAGTGCAAGAAAGAGTCTTTCCACCACTGAAAAAGCACAAAGGCCAACTTTGACATTAAAAGGTGTAAAAACAAGTACAAGATATTTACAATAAGCAGACCTCAGTGCAAGAAAGAGTCTTTCCAACACTGAAAAAGCACAAAGGCCAACTTTGACATTAAAAGGTGTAAAAACAAGTACAAGATATTTACAATAAGCAGACCTCAGTGCAAGAAAGAGTCTTTCCACCACTGAAAAAGCACAAAGGCCAACTTTGACATTAAAAGGTGTAAAAACAAGTACAAGATATTTACAATAAGCAGACCTCAGTGCAAGAAAGAGACTTTCCAACACTGAAAAAGCACAGAGGCCAACTTTGACATGAAAAGGTGTAAAAACAAGTACAAGATATTTACAATAAGCAGACCTCAGTGCAAGAAAGAGTCTTTCCACCACTGAAAAAGCACAAAGGCCAACTTTGACATTAAAAGGTGTAAAAACAAGTACAAGATATTTACAATAAGCAGACCTCAGTGCAAGAAAGAGTCTTTCCAACACTGAAAAAGCACAAAGGCCAACTTTGACATTAAAAGGTGTAAAAACAAGTACAAGATATTTACAATAAGCAGACCTCAGTGCAAGAAAGTGTCTTTTCACCACTGAAAAAGCACAGAGGCCAACTTTGACATTAAAACAAGTACAAGATATTTAAAATAAGCAGACCTCAGTGCAAGAAAGTGTCTTTCCAACACTGAATAAGCACAGAGGCCAACTTTGACATTAAAACAAGTACAAGATATTTAAAATAAGCGGACCTAAGTGCAAGAAAAAATCTTTCCACCAATGAAAAACCACAGAGGCCAACTTTGACATTAAAAGGTGTTCAAACAAGTACAAGATATTTACAATAAGCAGACCTCAGTGCAAGAAAGAGTCTTTCCACCACTGAAAAAGCACAGAGGCCAACTTTGACATTAAAAAGTGTAAAAACAAGTACAAGATATTTACAATAAGCAGACCCCAGTGCAAGAAAGTGTCTTTTCACCACTGAAAAAGCACAGAGGCCAACTTTGACATTAAAACAAGTACAAGATATTTAAAATAAGCAGACCTCAGTGCAAGAAAGTGTCTTTCCACCACTGAAAAAGCACAGAGGCCAACTTTGACATTAAAAGGTGTAAAAACAAGTACAAGATATTTACAATAAGCAGACCTCAGTGCAAGAAAGTGTCTTTTCACCACTGAAAAAGCACAGAGGCCAACTTTGACATTAAAACAAGTACAAGATATTTAAAATAAGCAGACCTCAGTGCAAGAAAGTGTCTTTCCAACACTGAATAAGCACAGAGGCCAACTTTGACATTAAAACAAGTACAAGATATTTAAAATAAGCGGACCTAAGTGCAAGAAAAAATCTTTCCACCAATGAAAAACCACAGAGGCCAACTTTGACATTAAAAGGTGTAAAAACAAGTACAAGATATTTACAATAAGCAGACCTCAGTGCAAGAAAGAGTCTTTCCACCACTGAAAAAGCACAGAGGCCAACTTTGACATTAAAACAAGTACAAGATATTTACAATAAGCAGACCTCAGTGCAAGAAAGAGACTTTCCACCACTGAAAAAGGACAGAGGCCAACTTTGACATTAAAACAAGTACAAAATATTTACAATAAGCAGACCTCAGTGCAAGAAAGAGACTTTCCAACACTGAAAAAGCACAGAGGCCAACTTTGACATGAAAAGGTGTAAGAACAAGTATAAGATATTTACAATAAGCAGACCTCAGTGCAAGAAAGAGTCTTTACAACACTGAAAAAGCACAAAGGCTAACTTTGACATTAAAAGGTGTAAAAACAAGTACAAGATATTTACAATAAGCAGACCTCAGTGCAAGAAAGAGTCTTTACAACACTGAAAAAGGACAGAGGCCAACTTTGACATTAAAACAAGTACAAGATATTTACAATAAGCAGACCTCAGTGCAAGAAAGAGTCTTTACAACACTGAAAAAGCACAAAGGCCAACTTTGACATTAAAAGGTGTAAAAACAAGTACAAGATATTTACAATAAGCAGACCTCAGTGCAAGAAAGAGACTTTCCACCACTGAAAAAGGACAGAGGCCAACTTTGACATTAAAACAAGTACAAGAAATTTACAATAAGCAGACCTCAGTGCAAGAAAGAGACTTTCCAACACTGAAAAAGCACAAAGGCCAACTTTGACATTAAAACAAGTACAAGATATTTACAATAAGCAGACCTCAGTGCAAGAAAGAGACTTTCCACCACTGAAAAAGGACAGAGGCCAACTTTGACATTAAAACAAGTACAAGATATTTACAATAAGCAGACCTCAGTGCAAGAAAGAGACTTTCAAACACTGAAAAAGCACAAAGGCCAACTTTGACATGAAAAGGTGTAAAAACAAGTACAAGATATTTACAATAAGCAGACCTCAGTGCAAGAAAGATACTTTCCAACACTGAAAAAGCACAGAGGCCAACTTTGACATTAAAAGGTGTTCAAACAAGTACAAGAAATTTACAATAAACAGACCTCAGTGCAAGAAAGAGTCTTTCCAACACTGAAAAGCACAGAGGCCAACTTTGACATGAAAAGGTGTAAAAACAAGTACAAGATATTTACAATAAGCAGACCTCAGTGCAAGAAAGAGTCTTTCCAACACTGAAAAAGCACAGAGGCCAACTTTGACATTAAAAGGTGTAAAAACAAGTACAAGATATTTACAATAAGCAGACCTCAGTGCAAGAAAGAGTCTTTCCACCACTGAAAAAGCACAGAGGCCAACTTTGACATTAAAAGGTGTAAAAACAAATACAAGATATTTACAATAAGCAGACCTCAGTGTAAGAAAGAGTCTTTCCAACACTGAAAAAACACAGAGGCCAACTTTGACATTAAAAGGTGTTCAAACAAGTACAAGATATTTACAATAAGCAGACCTCAGTGCGAGAAAGCGAGGTGGGGAGGGGGTACTCACCTTCTACTTCACTGACACGCATCAGCATCCAGTTCTTCATGAGAAGAGGGGGAGGATGAGAGGGCGATGTACTCACCTTTACTGACACACTCGGTATCAGTGTCCCACGCTTCATCAGAAGAGATGGTGCTCAGGAGACTGTCATCAAGGATCTTGATGACTTCAGAAAGGTCTCGTTCTTGGGACGTTCAACAATGTAGTCAAGACAGCCTGTAAGGAAACAAAGTTTAAAATAACAGTAGGAATGTAGTAAACACCCAGTGCTAAAGCTACAGGCTACATTCATATCAGACTGAATGACACTTTACTTGTTCATGTGAGAAGAAAACAAGATTTCAACTATGTCCACAATCATTAAGTGAAGCATCCAAATCTCTGCCAAGGCAGCTCACTCTGTGCACACTACACTTTTAAGGTAACAGCATTGTATTTTGTTTACATTCATTTTGTTTATTTGTTCTTTTTAAACTTTTATGCAAACACTACGTTGGAGTAGGTAATGGATAATAGGTACTGATGTGTAAAGAACTGGACATGAATAGCATACTACAGTAAATTCATAAATAACTTTGCAGCTCATTCCCATACTTTTTTTTATTCTTTCATTAACGATGTAAAATATAATGCAACATTTAATCTCCCCATGTACCAATTCCATGTCCTAAATATTGCTAATACAAAAAAGGCAGTAGAACTCCAAGCACAATTTTAAAAATAAAACACTTTTTTGTATCATGATTATTTTTGACTATGACTGATGTTTTCAATATTCTTTTTTATATTATTTCATTTTATTTTTTTATTTTTTTTATCATCACATATGTAGCTGGGAAAAAGTTATAGTTTATTTAAATGAAGCCTTTGATCCAGAGAAGAAAATGATGTCAGGACCTACAGGGGATCTGGTGTGTTTACTCCTATATGTTCTACCATTGTGAGGAGATTCTGTTACCATAGAAACCGATATACACATATACATATGTATATTTGGGGGAGGGGGGCATTTTATGAATTTTAAGCTAATTTTAACCATTTCATTGGAAAAAAGTGTCAAATTTGAAGGCTTCAAATCAAAGTAAAACCTTTTTTCACATTCATACACCAGTCGTAATAAATTCTACACCTCTCCTGGAAAATTTAAAGCATAAAAGCAATTTGCCAGGAAAAGTCTTGGAACACACTTATTTTGATCACATTAAAACGTGATATTCACACTGGAACCTGTAAAATTATTATAGTCATCTAGTGACTCTTGAAATAATTGAAGAAATTTTGAAATGTACCAGGTGTCTGTCGACAGTCGGGGTCCACGATCTTCAAGCTTTGCTGTTATGATGAAACACAAGTACAAAAGATCCAAAGATGCAGTAGTTGTTGTCGCTTTGTAGTAAAATCCGCTTTCTGTAGAAATATTCTCCAAACGTTATCTTTCCACAAGCTGAGCTTGGAGCAGGTCAAGACAAGTCCAAGAGCAAGTGTAAAGGAACGACTGGAACCTTGTGCAGCATTCATATACCAACAGCGGCCGTGGTTACGGTTGCTAACATGCATGTGCACGTGATAGAACTATATGAACTGAGCCCATCAGTGTAATTTACAGTAAAGTTATGGTCATTTATAGTTACTGCCTTTGTCACCCTTTATGTGGGATGTCTAATAACCATGTAGGTATATCCAGAAATAAACACAGATATTAGAAAGCAGTAAGTCAGTACCTGAGATGTTTGTTTGAGTGAATAACATTAGCATAGCTCATGCTAATATTACAGCTTCACATTCTTCTTTTCAAAGGTAACAAAAACTTAGCGTTCTCGCTACTTACCATGCTGTAATACAGGTATATGCTAGCAATGACAACATTTAACAAATGTTTTTTAAAATGCTAGCCGTGCTAATTAGCCTTAGGATTGCTTGAGGTCTTGTTTCCAGCTCTAGTTGTCATAAGGGAACTTAGGCCTGTGCGAGCCTTTGGCACGAAAATGAGTCTCGTAAAGCTCACTATTAAACTGACAAAAAGCCTTAGAACCTAGAAACTATTATTCTTACAACTGTGCTGTGTTTATGTTATAACATATATAGGGCTTTGGAGCGTGATGTCACGGGAGATGGGCCACGCCCCCTTCCGCCATGACAGTAGGCCAGACAAACGATACCATTTCAGCTATGGATCGTACGTGTTGTGTTGTCGGTTGCAACGTTAGATCACACGATCGTGAAGGCAAGAAGCAGGATAATGGGCTCTCTTTTAATCGTTTTCCATCCTGGAGGCAACGTGAGGGATCCCATGTATCCGATATTACTAAACAAAGACGTCAGGCTTGGATTGCAGCGGTGAGACGAGCGGATATCGAGTTCTCTGCAATCCCCAGCTTTTTTTGGTTTGCTCACGGCATTTTCTTTCCGGTGAAGGCTTTTAGTGTTATTTTCAATGTGCTGAGGTCATAGATAATGAGATAAAACATGCTAATGTGTGATGCTGCAGAACCATGTCATGTCGACTGAGTAGCTTATGATTTGGCATTATTGCAGGCAAACCAGCATATGAAATGGATGTAACAAATCCAGACTGGGCACCAACACTGCACATGGGGCACGACGACATACCTGTATCAGACTCGGACCGGCACTCAAGGCATATGCAACGGAAGCGAAAAAGAGCACCCATCGGAGGTAAACAACCCCCCCCCCCCCCCCCCCCCCTCTCTAAAAACATACTAAATTGCTATCACTGTACACTAATCCGCACATAACTTCCAGATGAATCACACACCTGTCATTGGAATATTGGTGTACATTTACCTTATGTCTAATTTTATCTTACAGGCTTTCGTTATGCAGCTGCAGAGTCTGAAGGTGTGCCCCGTGCAGAAGTGATCGATGAAGATCTGACAGAAGACCAACAACAAAATCACAATGTCATGGAGGCAGTGGACAGCAGTTGTGTTGGACAAGTGGAGGTTGAGGTACCAGCTGCAAATGTGGACAATGGTGATCGGACAGACAGCGTCACGGAAGCTAAAGGGCAGACGAAGGATTGTGTGTGCAATGAACAGGGCAGAGCAGAAATAAACCGGCTGTTGGAGGAGAACAGACTGCTTCAATCACAGTTGCAAAAGACAGAGCTGAATGAACATTTCTTAAAGGATGATACTGAAAAAGTAAGATATTACACTGGACTACATTGTTATGCTGTCTTAATGTCCCTCTTCAACACTGTCAAAGATTTCCTGCCAATATCGAAGAAACTGACAGGTTTCCAAATGCTCTTACTCACACTAATGCGTCTGAGAGGGGGGGCGTGCATCAGATAAACACATCACAGAGAAATGTGGCATTCTTCAAAAGCTGTTACCAGGGGACGTAGTATTGGCTGACAGAGGCTTTGACATCAGAGATGCTGTAGGAATGATGTGTGCGGAGGTCAAGATTCCAGCTTTCACAAAAGGCTACTGTCAACTTGATGCAAGGGACTTTGAACAAACGAGAGCAATTGCCCACCTGAGAATTCATGTTGAGCGAGTAATAGGTAGTTTGCGCAACAAGTTCAAAATGCTACACACTACAATGCCAATCCAATTACTCATATCATGTGAGGGTGAAGACACAACACTGCTTGATAAGACTGTTAAGGTTTGCTGTGTTTTGGTGAATATGTGCCCCAGTGTGGTTGTCAAACCAGTGCAAAATGAAACCTGCTCTTGTTGAGTATTCATAAAGCTGTTGTGTTGCATGTGTAGTTCATTGTAAATAATTGTACTTTGTGTGAAGTGGTTTCAATAAAACAGAAAAGAATAGTATATTTGTTTGTTTTTTTTATTCTTGATCTGTTCACATGTACTTAGCAAGTACATAAAAATGAAATGCAAACTATTTACATGGCAACACACAGCTGGCATTAATCTTGAACCACAAAATGAAACATTACAGGCTATTTAGAGCAGCACGTTGTTTGGAGAAGTATTTCCCAACAAGTTCAGGAAGGCACACTTTAAGAAAGAAGTCTTGTGCTTGGTTTAAACGCAGTTCCCAGAAATCCACATCAGGGAAGATGCGTATCACAGCAAGGTCTCTCTGTGTCCACACAACGAGGTCACAGTGGTCGTCTGGGTTTCCACTACACTTCCTTATTTCATACGGGTCCACATTACCGATGCACGCAATTTTTTCAAAGTACCGTCTCTTGGCGTCTGGGCGCAATCGGTCGTGATACAGCCCTTTGTCTTTTGCGCTGATTTTGAGCATGGTTCTGGCAGTCCCGATTCCAACACTCCAACACTGTGCGCTTGTTCTGCTTCCTGGCCTACTGACATGGCGCCGCGATCCCACAATGCACTGCGGCGTGACGTCAACTCCAAAGCCCTATAGCAAGAACCTATACCGATAATTGACGTTTGACCTCACTGTATGATTATAGCAGCTGTGTGTTATGTCATGGCATGTTTTAAAAATGCCACCTGAAATTTAGGAGGTGGGTTCTTGAGAGTTTTGTACTTTCATCTGATAACGCATACTGTTTATGTATATTTAACACAACAGGCAAGGGATTGTGGTATAATTATAATTAACACAGATTGTGTAGTCTTTAAATAGACGAGCATTTTTAAAAGCACACATATTATTTGAACACTTCCATAACTTATTTTTAGTTTTGCTGCACATAAGTTGAATGCAATTAAATCTCATTACCTTTTATTATAATTGAACTTATTTCTAATTCAACACATAATATAAACACTGCTTATTTAAAAAATAATAATTAAAACACTCCTTGTAATGCGTTAAAATCAGCCCAACTTTTATTTTCAAATTTAAAGCATTTCAGCCAACATACTGGACACTGTTCTGCTGAACAACACACATATTTCCAATATTGTAGCTGGTGTTACTTAATAATTTATTATTTTATTTGTCACACACTTTAAAACTTTAATAACTTTTCAATAAAACAAAGTCTCAGATTTAATTATTCTGAAACTAAGTTTAAGCTTCCCATAACTTTTTATTGCAAGTTACATTACTAATATAATAAATATAAAATGTTTTTATTGTTTATCCACAAGTGCAGTCTCTGGCTCGAACAACACAGAAGCTTGGTATGTTCGTTTGCTTGAGTGCCTGTCATGAATTTAGCTCATCCAAATGCAATTGTCTGAAGAAAGTCTTTAACATTGTCCCAACTTCCCTTAAGTACAGAGGCAGTAGATGTGGGCTGGAGATGCAATGACCTTGAACCTGCAGGTGACCACACCATCTGTGATGTAGGGCTCATCTCTCCTGGTGTCCTGCAAGGAAACAACAATATTCTTTAGAACACCAAGTTATATTTGATCTACTTATTTCACTTATCTGTGGCCGGGTTGTGGGGGCAGCAGCCTAAGCAGAGAACTCCAGACCTCCTTTTCCACACCCACCTCCTCCAGCTTATCTAGGGGAACTCCATCATGTCTTGGGTCTGATTCAGGGCCTCCTCCTGGTGGGAGCTCGGCCAGTACACCTCACCTGGGAGACGCCCGGGAGGAATCCTTGTCAGATGCCAGAACCACTTTAACCTGCTCCTTTTGATGTGGATGAGAGAAAAATACAGAAAAAACCCAATATTCATATGATTTCTAATGAGCATGCGCTTTGGCAACAGTGGGAAGGAAAAACTCCATTTTAAAAGAAAGAATCCTCCAGTAGCACCAGGCTGAGGAAGGGATAGCCATCTGCCACAACCTGTTGGGATGAGCAGAGGAAGACAGGACAAAAGATAAGCTGTGGAGGAGAGCCAGAGATTGATGATAAGTAATGATTCAATGCAGAGAGGTGTATAAACACATAGTGAGTTAGAAAGGTGACTGAAGAAGAAATACTCAGTGTATCATGGGAATCCGCCACCAGCCTACGCCTATTGCAGTATAACTAAGGGAGAATTCAGAGTCACCTGGTCCAGCCCTAACTATGTGCTTTAGCAAAAAGGAAAGTTTGAAGCCTAATCTTGAAAGTAGAGATAGTGTCTGTCTCCTGAATCCAAACTGGAAGCTGGTTCCACAGAAGAGGGGCTTGAAAACTGAAGGCTCTGCCTCCCATTCTACTTTTAAATACTCTAGGAACAACAAGTAGGCCTGCAGTGTGAGAGCAAAGTGCTCTAATAGGGTGATATGGTACTACAAGGTCATTAAGATAAGATGGGGCCTGATTATTTAAGACCTTGTATGTGAGGAGCAGGATTTTGAATTCAATTCTGGATTTAACAGGGAGCCATAGTCTGTCCCCCAGTGCATGTAGCAGGCATGGAGGAGATCCAGGCCCCAGACACCCAGAGGCTCCCAGAATGTGAGAGCCCAAGGAGGACCATCGGAGTTGCAGCCATGCCACCCTCCTGTGAAGCGCTGAGGAGAGCCCCAGATTAGAGGTCACCCAGCAGCCACGGAGCAGAAGCCACAGGGGGCCCGTGATGTGGCCGTGGGCTCTGCCGGCAGACAGCTGCGCCAGAGTGACCTGAGCCACAGGCCCAGAGGCCAGAGGACTGAGAGTCCCCCACCCCCCGGAAGTGGCCTGACGGAGCCACGGGTGCCAGGCCCCGCCAAGCAGTCACTGGGAGTGAGCCGGTACATACCTGAGCGCCCAGCCCCGGACACCAGAACCACCAACACACCGACGCCTGAGGGCATCAGCCAACGGCAAGGAGTGTAGTGAATCGAGATAGGCCTCCATACCTTGGAGGGCCTGAGATATTCCCAGAGAGGTGGAGTGTAAGACCCACCCTGACATACAGACACAGTCGAACAGGCGCACGCAGCCACCAACGGGCATTCCCACCCTCATGCACACATATTCAAATACTCCACAATCACCCAATGTGGAGACAGACACAAGTGGACACTGTACACAGTCCTCTTTTAAGGAAGAAAAATCATTGCAGATTCATGCATTACTGACTTTGAAACAGTTACAACAACATATCTAATAAAATGGACATTCTCAGTCACCCACACATGAAGTCCTCTACCCCACCACCCTTGGAAAAAAACATACGTTACTTATGTTGTTTCTTTTTATGTTTTTTACAACTGTGAAAGATTCACTGACTCTTACTAAATGACCTCACACAGTGCCTAATTTCTAAAAAGGATTTCACACTAATAGAAACACATCAACTTCTCTTTTTTCCAGAGAGAAACATGTAAACCTGCACTCACACTGTATTCTTTTTGTTAAACCGTCACTGGCTCCTTCACTGGCCTCCTCATGTTTGGGTGACACTTAACAGCTAATTACTGAAATGTTCTCACTGCATGTTTGTATATCAACTAACACACTGTTGGATCACCCAGAGAACTTTCCACTCACATGAAACATTTTTTGCAAATGCATCCTGACGCTAATTTGACCTGCAGGCTTTCAATTGCTCCTCTGTTGTAAACCCCACAGCAGCTTTTTCAGGCCAAAAGAAGGTTTTGCACTAGCACAGAATCTGACCCTAAATATCACCATGATAGCTCTGACCACTTGATTTCTCGCTATTAACTTTATCAAATGAAATACTCTGAAGATGACAGCTGAATTCCAATCAATTAAACTAACTCTGCATATTGTATTCCTGTCTTGGGATCAAAGTGCTGGAGAGGTGATCCGGTGAGTTCCTGCAGGACAACATGATGTGAAAAATTCTTGTTTGGTTTGAACAACAAAACTGATGAGTTGCTGACTGTGAGCTGCAGCTAGTGTAAATCATGCTTTTGATGGATATTTCTCACTGACACACTTTTTGACCTCCTCTAATAACAAATGTTACCTGAGTTCAGTGTGTACTTGCCTTCAAGACTTTGAAAAGGACAACATTATTGACCGCCTTACATATCACCGCCTTTACCCAGGGGATGCCATACCCTGCATCTACGGACTTCCTAAAATCTACAAGGAAGCTGTCCCACTCAGACCCATAGTCAGTAGCATAAACTCAGCCACTTATAACATTGCTAAACACCTTGCTACCATCCTTGCTCCTCTTGTGGGGAACACCCCACACCACATCAAGAACTCCACCGACTTCACTGACAAGGTCCAGAAACTTACCCTGGATCCAGATGAAACCATGGTGTCCTTTGACGTAGTCTCTCTCTTCACTTGCATACCCACCACGGAGGCCGTGGAGACTGTCAGAAAACGACTACAAGAAGACAGCTCCTTGGAGGACAGGACCAACTTCACACCCGATCAGATTTGCACACTGTTAGACCTCTGCCTCACCACTACATATTTCAAATACAACGAAGGCTTTTACAGACAAAAACATGGCTGTGCCATGGGCTCCCCCGTGTCACCTATTGTAGCCAACCTTTACATGGAGGAAGTGGAAAGGAAGGCTCTTGTCTCTTTCAAAGGAAGAGTACCCAGCCACTGGTACAGATATGTGGACGACACCTGGGTCAAAATCAAGACACAAGAAGTGGAATCCTTCACTGCGCACATTAACGCTGTGGATAAAAACATCAAGTTCACCAGGGAAGACACAAAGGACAACTGTTTGCCTTTCCTGGACTGCGCTGTGCACATTGAAGAGAACGGCAAACTCAACATCGAAGTTTACCGGAAGCCCACACACACGGACCAGTACCTCCTCTTTGACTCCCATCACCCTTTGGAACACAAACTTGGAGTAATTAGGACCCTACACCACCGGGCAGAACATGTTCCCTCTAAGCCTGAAGGAAAAAAGAAGGAACACACACATGTAAAGGAAGCACTCAAAACGTGCGGCTATCCTAAATGGGCGTTCTTAAAGTCAGCAAAGAGGCACAGAAAAGAAGACCAGACACCAGCGAGGGAGGATAAGAAGGACAGACGCAACAACATTGTCATCCCCTATGTAGCCGGTGTATCAGAAAAACTTAGGAGAGTTTTCTCCAAGCATGACTGCATTTCAGACCCAGCAACACGCTCAGACAAAAACTGGTTCACCCGAAAGACAAAACGCCAAAACACAGACTTAACAATGTGGTGTATGCTGTACAGTGCAGCGAGGAATGCCCAGACCTCTACATTGGAGAGACCAAACAGCCACTTCACAAGCGCATGGCACAACACAGAAGAGCCACCTCCACAGGACAAGACTCAGCAGTCCATCTGCATCTTAAGGATAAAGGACACTCTTTCGAGGATGCCAATGTTCACATTTTGGACAGAGAGGACAGATGGTTTGAAAGAGGAGTGAAAGAAGCCATCTATGTCCACTGTGAGCGACCATCTTTGAACAGAGGCGGGGGTTTACGACACCAACTCTCTGCCATCTATAATCCAGTTTTGAGATCCCTTCCCAGACGCCTTAACGCCCACTCACATCCTGGGCCATCTGACCTCAGGAATTTGCATGATAAGGTGGGGCCAGGTTTCACAATGAACACACCCGAAACTCTAGCTGATTGGGACCCACACCCAGTTTCACACCTTGGCTCAGGCGATTAGAGGATCATCAGGGGGTCCTTTTGTCCCTCTGTGGGGGGATACTCCCACTAGGTTTATATCTGGGACTCTCCACCATTTGACCTTAGAACTGAAGAAGCTTCTCGGATGAGAGGTGAAACGTCTTCAAGTAACTCAAAGAAGTCCAGACGCTTTTCTTTGCAAGCTCCTTTGACTACGATGACCTGGATGACTGAGAACCTTCACAGACACATCTGGATGTAGGGTTTTCAGTGGGAGAAACGTTTTATCGCTCATCCGAGTGACATCTTCAACCTCAGCTGACTGCAGGTTTAATCAAACTTATACAAGAGTACATTTCCATAATGACTGACACTAACACCACTGGAGAACAGTTTTAGCCATTATGCAACAGCCCAGCCACAGTTCACCATCAATTTAAACTGAATAGACATTCGAAGCTAACCTCTAAGAGAAAATCTTTTCACTTTGTGCCATAAGTCTTAATGCAAACTGAACATTTAACAGTCTTTCCTGAAAACCCTCTCTTATCTGATCATTTTCTAATAACAGTTTAATATACAATAAATGATTACACAGCAGTGGGGAGATTTCATCACAGTGAATGTCTTCATATGTCTTTCTGAAAGTGCTGTAACTGAGTTTAAGAATATAATTCACCCACTGTTATCATCTTCAATGCTTTGTACCAACAAAGAGCAGAGCAGCTACCTGAACGCTACTCCACCAGAGGTCGATTAACTTGTTTATAATTTTACCTCCTTACTACATATGACACTGGATACTGTAGCTCCTGTGAAAAAGAGAGCTTCAAAACAGAAGTACTTAACTCCCTGGTATAACTCTCAAACATGTAGCTTAAAGCAGATAACTCGTAAGCTGGAGAGGGAATTGAGGATCACAGATTTAGAAAGCGAACCGTACAGCTCGAACATCTTACTATTCATTACTGACTGAAGAAAATGAGAACAACCCTAGGTTTCTCTTCAGCACTACACTGCACTTCAGCACAGCCAACCATTCCTTTAACGTTAAGTAGACCGGGCAGCACGGTGGCACGGTGGTTAGCATTGTTGTCTTGCAGCAAGAAGGGCCTGAGTTCAATTCCACCATCAGGCCAGGGTTTGCATGTTCTCCGAGTGTTTGCGTGGGTTCTCCCTGGGTACTCCGGCTTCCTCCCACAGTCCAAAGACATGCACTTTGTGGGGAAAGGTTAATTGAAAAATCTAAATTGCCCATAGGTGTGAATGTGAGTGCAAGTGGTTGTCTGTCCCTGTGTGTTGGCCCTGTGACAGACAGGTGACCTGTCCAGGGTGTACCCTACATCTTGCCTTATGACACCTGGGATAGGCTCCAACACCCCCCGCGACCATGAAAAGGATAGATGGATAGTAATGACTTTATGAAATTCCTCACAAATACAATTTTAACCATTAGAGGAAAAAAACACTCATAATCATGTAACAGATGTAACATTATCTACAGCCACTTTCATTCATTGATATTCATTTAGAGATCTTTCTCCAATTGATCTTTCTGAGTTAACATCAGTAATTACTTCCCCCAAACCATCAACGTGTCTTTTAGACCCCATTCCTACAAAACTGCTCAAAGAAGTCCTGCCATTATTTAATGCTTCAATCTTAAATATGATCAAACCCTCTCTAATGATCCACAGGCCTTCAAGCTGGCTGTAGATAAACTGTCACTTACTGCCAGGGGAGCTCGCTCGTACTTGAGGTGCATGAGTTCATTTATTTGGTTTGCCATGTCTGCTGGAGATTTGCCAGTCCTCCTGAGCTCATTTATAACAGACTTGCAGATGGCCTTTTTGTATGTAAGAAAAGCAGGGAGAAGGTTGGTAAACCTTTTGGGCAGTTTCTCCAGCCATCGTGGATTGTCAGCAAACCAGTTCCTGCGACAAGCCCTGCAGCAGAGTCGTGAGGACAGGATGTAATACTCACCACTGGTGCCAACAATTACTCCTGGCCTGCCCACACCAGCAGAGACCACTTGTGAACGAAAGCAAACATGGAGACATGGCAAGATTTAATTGTTTCTTAACCTGACCATGATAGCTGTCATGGCTGTGTGTAGGTAGGCAGGAAGCGAGGACCCAAAATGCAGGACTCAAGGAGGTGGAAGAAACTCAAAATACACAGCTTTTTAGCTGGGATGAAGCAGAACAGAAAAACACTAACTAAACTGGGAGTACCGAATAACTAGACAGGTTGGCAGGCTGGCGAAACAAAACAAAACACCAGGAGCACAAGTTCAGATATACAAAACAAAACTAGACTGGGCCAAACCACGAGTCCACGAAAAAGTTCGGGGAGTCGACCCGAAGGCAGACAGCACGGGGCCAAAACAGTTCAGTTCCGGAGGCCGACCGTGCGGACGGCAACGGCGGCGGCGTGGAAACAGTTCAGGGGGCCGACCGTGCGGACGGCCCGGAAAGTGGCCGCTGAGGTGGCAGTTTGGGACCTGAAGACGGCGTGGCCCCCGCAGCACCAGGCGAGGCAGAGGCTTGGACAGACGAAGCAGAGGTTGGGCCAGGCGAAGCTGAAGCCGATGCAGGTGAGGCTGACCAGGTTGCTGCAGGCGACGCTGAAGCCGATGCAGAGGCTGGACCAGGCGAAGCTGAAGCCGATGCAGAAGCTGCTGCAGGCGGCGTGGATGAAGCTGCTGCTGCTGCAGGCGGCGTGGATGATGCAGGTGGTGGAGCAGCTGGTGGCTGGACGGGCTCCTCGGGCCCCCCAGCTGACGAGGAAGGTTGCTGGACGGGCTCCTCGGGCCCCCCAGCTGACGAGGAAGGTTGCTGGACGGGCTCCTCAGGCTCCTCAGGCCCCCCAGCGAAAACAGTCACAGAACCAGTGGGCACCAGGGCCCCTGGCACACACAGGGCTGAATCAGCAGGCACGGGGGCCCCTGGCAGGGACAGAACAGAACCAGCAGGTGCACAGACCTCTGGCAGGATTAACTCTCCCAGGCTCTCAGCGGAGAATGATGGCTGAGAGGTCTCAGAGTTTTCAGGTAACATGAGATTTGCCAGCTTCTTGGTTTCCAGGGGTCCAGAGTCAGCTGAGGGTTGGAGCTCAGCCTCTGGGGAGGCCCTGGAGAGAGTAGCAGTCTTTATGAGTGTGTCTTCCTGTTTAACATGAGTGAGAAAAGGGGGCGGCTCAACAAGAGACGGAGCTGCTAAAGACTGAGGTGGCGGTTGAAGTGAGAATGAAACTGGTGGTGGAGAAGATGGTTGAGCTACAGGTAATGAGGACACTGGAGGCTGAACTGATGATAAAGTTAATGATTCTTCTACAAACTGAGCTACTGCCTGGGCCATGGACTGTAACAAAGTTTGTAGTAAGTCTGGCTGTGGTAGTGACTGAGCTATGGGTAGTGAGGCTGAATGTGGTGGAGGTGGCGACTGGGCTTCAGGCTGGGCGGCTAACTGGGCTGAAGGTGGCTGAGTAGCTAACTGGGTTGCTGACTGAGCTGAGGGCTGGGGAACACAGTTCATTTTTAACAGAACCCTCAGGACCCTTCGTTTCAGTTAGTAGCTCACAATCATCTGATACAAAAACAGTTATTGAGTTATTGAGCACAGAGACCACACACCCTGGTGTAATGTGAATGGCCTCAGCCAACACCACTGGCCCTGGTGAAATGTGCATGATTTCGGTCAGCACCACAGGCCCAGTTGTAATGTGGATGGCATCAACGAGCAGCAGAGGCCCTGGTGGGGTGAAGATGGCCTCACAGGAAGCACTGTCCCTGGTGTAATGTGGATGGTAGAAGCCAGCATCACAGGCCCTGGTGTAATGTGGATGGCCTCAGCCAACAGCAAAGGCCCTTGTGTGGTGAAGATCGCCTCACAGGAAGCACTCTCCCTGGTGTAATGTGTATGGCCTCAGCCAACAACAGTGGCCCTGGTGAAATGTGGATGGTATTGGCAAGCACCAAAGGCCCTGGTGTAATGTGAATGTCCTCAGCCAGTAGCACAGGCCCTTGTGTATTGTGGATGGTATCAACAAGTAGCACAGGCCCTGGTGTAATGTGGATGGCCTTAGCCAACAGCAAAGGCCCTTGTGTGGTGAAGATGGCCTCACAGGAAGCACTCTCCCTGGTGTAATGTGTATGGCCTCATCTAACAACACTGGCCCTGGTGAAATGAGCATGATAACGGTCAGCACCACAGGCCCAGGTGTAATGTGGATGGCATCAACGAGCAGCAGAGGCCCTGGTGGGGTGAAGATGGCCTCACAGGAAGCACTGTCCCTGGTGTAATGTGGATGGTAGTAGCCGGCATCACAGGCCCTGGTGTAATGTGGATGGCCTCAGCCAACAGCAAAGGCCCTTGTGTGGTGAAGATCGCCAAACAGGAAGCACGCTCCCTGGTGTAATGTGTATGGCCTCAGCCAACAACGGTGGCCCTGGTGAAATGTGGATGGTATTGGCAAGCACCAAAGGCCCTGGTGTAATGTGAATGTCCTCAGCCAGTAGCACAGGGCCCTTGTGTATTGTGGATCACATTAGCCAGCAACACAAGCCTTGGTGAAATGTGGATGGTATCAACGAGTAGCACAGGCCCTGGTGTAATGTGGATGGCTACAGAGGGCAGCACAGCCCCTGGTGAAATGTAGTTTGCCACGGCCAGAAGCACAGGACCTGGTGTGGTGGAGATGGCCTCACAGGAAGCACTGGCCCTGGTGTAATGTGGATGGTATCAGCCAGCATCACAGGCCCTGGAGTGGTGATGAGTACCTCACAGGAAGCACTGGCTCTGGGGTAATCTTGATGGCCACAGCCAACAACACTGGCTCTGGTGAAATGTGGATGGTATTGGCCAGCAGCACAGGCCCTGGTGTAATGTGGATGGCCTCAGCCAACACCACTGGCCCTGGTGTGTTGAAGATGGCCTCACAGGGAGCACTGGCCCTGCTGAAATGTGGATTGCATCAGCCAATATCACAGGCCAGTGTGTATTGTGGATGTCATCAGCAAGCAACACAGGCCCTGGTGAAATGTGGATGGTAACGGCCAAAAGCACAGGAACTGGTGTAATGTACATGGGATCAACGAGTAGCACAGGCCCTGGTGAAATATAGTTGGCCTCAGCCATGAACGCAGGCCCTGGTGTGGTGAATATGGCCTCACAGGAAGCACTGGCCCTGGTGTAATGTGGATGGTATCAACCAGCATCACAGGCCCTGGAGTGGTGATGAGTACCTCACAGGAAGCACTGGCTCTGGGGTAATCTTGATGGCCACAGCCAACAACACTGGCTCTGGTGAAATGTGGATGGTATTGGCCAGCAGCACAGGCCCTGGTGTAATGTGGATGGCCTCAGCCAACACCACTGGCCCTGGTGTGTTGAAGATGGCCTCACAGGGAGCACTGGCCCTGCTGAAATGTGGATTGCATCAGCCAATATCACAGGCCAGTGTGTATTGTGGATGTCATCAGCAAGCAACACAGGCCCTGGTGAAATGTGGATGGTAACGGCCAAAAGCACAGGAACTGGTGTAATGTACATGGGATCAACGAGTAGCACAGGCCCTGGTGAAATATAGTTGGCCTCAGCCATGAACGCAGGCCCTGGTGTGGTGAATATGGCCTCACAGGGAGCAGTGGCCCTGGTGCAATGTGGATGGCCTCAGCCAGCAACGCAGGCCCTGGTGTGGTGAAGATGGCCTCACAGGGAGCACAGGCCCTGGCGAAATGTGTTTGGTATTGGCAAGCATCACAGGCCCTGGTGTAATGTGAATGGCCTCAGCCAGCACCACAGGCCCTGGTGTGGTGATGATGGCCTCACAGGAAGCACTGGCAGTGGTGTAATGTGGATCGCCTCAGCCAACAACACTGGCCCTTGTGTATTGTGGATGTCATCAGCCAGCAACACAAGCCCTGGTGAAATGTGGATGGTTTCGGACAGCACCACCGGCCCTGGTGTAATGTGGATGGCATCAGCCAGTAGCAGGGGGATTTGTGTATTTTGGACGGGATCAGCCATGAACACAGGCCCTGGTGAAATGTTGGTGGCCTCAGCTGGCAACATACACCCTGGTGAAATGTAGTTGGCATCAGCCAGCAGCACAGGCCCTGTTGTAATGTGGAAAGCCTCATCTAATAACACTGGCCCTGGTGCAATGTGGATGGCATCAACGAGCAGCAAAAGCCCTGGTGTGGTGAAGATGGACTACCAGGAATCAATGGCCCTGGTGTAATGTGGATGGTATAAGCCAGCATCACAGGCTCTGGTGTAATGTGGATGGTATCAGCCAGCAGCACAGGCCCTGGTGTAATGTGGATGGCATCAACGAGCAGCACAGGCCCTGGTGTGGTGAAGATGGCCTCACAGGAATCACTGGCCCTGGTGTAATGTGGATGGCATCAGCCAGCAGCACAGACCCTGGTCTGTTGAAGATGGCATTAGCCATCAGCACAAGCCCTGGTGTGGTGAAGATGGCCTCACAGGGAGCACTGGCCGTTGTGAAATGTGGATAGCCTCATCTAGCAATACAATCATGTGCACGATATCGGCGCATGTAACAGTGAGAAAGTTCCCCATTCAAATGCATGTAATCGTAAGAAACGCACTGTCTTGGCGAAATAAAGTGTTTTTGTACAACTTCATATAATAGCTGTAACTTTTGATAGAAGACTCAGACACACATATTTATGGCTTTATCTTATAGAATTCAATATCCCCGTGCTGGGCATGAAAACCTATACTTTGTTTCGGGCGAGTTCCCCATTCAAATGCATGGAAATCGCAAGAAACGCACTGTCTTGACGAAATAAAGCGTTTTTGTACATAAACATAGCTAGAACTTTTGATAGAAGACTCAGACACACATATTTCTGGCTTTATCTTATAGAATTCAATATCCCCGTGCTGGGCAAGCAGGTTTTGCAGCTGTCTGAGCTAAGATTTTCAAGTTATTCACATAATGAAAATCTATACTTTGTTTCGGACGAGTTCCCCATTCAAATGCATGGAAATCGCAAGAAACGTACTGTCTTGACGAAATAAAACGTTTCTGTACAACTTCATATAAATAGCTGTAACTTTTGATAGAAGACTCAGACACACATATTTATGGCTTTATCTTATAGAATTCTATATCCCCGTGTTGGGCAAACAGGTTTTAAAGCTGTTTGAGCTAAGATTTTCAAGTAATTCACAAGATGAAAACCTATACTTTGTTTCGTGCGAGAACTCCAAATGCATGTAACAGTCAGAAACGCACTGTCTTGGCGAAATAAAGTGTTTTTGTACAACTTCATGAAGTTACATGTAACTTTTGATAGAAGGCTCAGACACACATATTTATGGTTTTATCTCATAGAATTCAATATCCCCGTGTTGAGCAGACAGGTTTTAAAGCAGTTTGAGCTAAGATTTTCAAGTTATTCACATAATGAAAACCTATACTTTGTTTCGTGCGAGAACTCCATTCAAATGCATGTAATAGTCAGAAACGCACTGTCTCGGCGAAATAAAGCCTTTTTGTACAACTTCATGAAGTTAGCTGTAACTTTTGATAGAAGGCTCAGATATACGTATTCATGGCTTTGCCTTATAGAATTCAGCATCTGCGTGCTGGGGAAATAGGTTTTGCAGCTGTTTGAGCTAAGATTTTCAAGTTATTCATAATGAAAACCTATACTTTGTTTCGTGCGAGAACTCCATTCAAATGCATTTAACAGTCAGAAACGCACTGTCTTGGCGAAATAAAGTGTTTTTGTACAACTTCATGAAGTTACATGTAACTTTTGATAGAAGGCTCAGACACACATATTTATGGTTTTATCTCATACAATTCAATATCCCCGTGTTGAGCAGACAGGTTTTAAAGCAGTTTGAGCTAAGATTTTCAAGTTATTCACATAATGAAAACCTATACTTTGTTTCGTGCGAGAACTCCATTCAAATGCATGTAATAGTCAGAAACGCACTGTCTCGGCGAAATAAAGTGTTTTTCTACAACTTCATGAAGTTACATGTAACTTTTGATAGAAGGCTCAGACACACATATTTATGGTTTTATCTCATAGAATTCAATATCCCCGTGTTGAGCAAACAGGTTTTAAAGCTGTTTGAGCTAATATTTTCGAGTTATTCACAAGATGAAAACCTATACTTTGTTTCGTGCGAGAACTCCATTCAAATGCATTGTAATAGTCAGAAACGCACTGTCTCGGCGAAATAAAGTGTTTTTGTACAACTTCATGAAGTTAGCTGTAACTTTTGATAGAAGGCTCAGATATACGTATTCATGGCTTTTCCTTATAGAATTCAGCATCTGCGTGCTGGGGAAATAGGTTTTGCAGCTGTTTTAGCTAAGATTTTCAAGTTATTCACATAATGAAAACCTATACTTTGTTTCGTGCGAGAACTCCATTCAAATGCATGTAACAGTCAGAAACGCACTGTCTTGGCGAAATGAAGTGTTTTTGTACAACTTCATGAAGTTACATGTAACTTTTGATAGAAGGCTCAGACACACATATTTATGGTTTTATCTCATAGAATTCCATATCCCCGTGTTGAGCAGACAAGTTTTATTCATAATGAAAACCTATACTTTGTTTCGTGCGAGAACTCCCTTCAAATGCATTTAACAGTAAGAAACGCACTGTCCTGGCGAAATAAAGTGTTTTTGTACAACTTCATGAAGTTACATGTAACTTTTTATAGAAGGCTCAGATATACTTATTTATGGCTTTATCTTATAGAATTATATATCCCCGTGTTGAGCAAACAGGTTTTAAAGTTGTTTGAGCTACGATTTTCGAGTTATTCACAAGATGAAAACCTATACTTTGTTTCGTGCGAGAACTCCATTCAAATGCATGTAACAGTCAGAAACGCACTGTCTTGGCGAAATAAAGTGTTTTTGTACAACTTCATGAAGTTACATGTAACTTTTGATAGACGGCTCAGACACACATATTTATGGTTTTATCTCATAGAATTCAATATGCCCGTGTTGAGCAAACAGGTTTTAAAGCTGTTTGAGCTAAGATTTTCGAGTTCTTCACAAGATGAAAACCTATACTTTGTTTCGTGCGAGAACTCCATTCAAATGCATGTAATAGTCAGAAACGCACTGTCTTGCGGAATAAAGTGTTTTTGTACAACTTCATGAAGTTACATGTAACTTTTGATAGAAGGCTCAGACACACATATTTATGGTTTTATCTCATAGAATTCAATATCCCCGTGTTGAGCAAACAGGTTTTAAAGCTGTTTGAGCTAAGATTTTCGAGTTATTCACAAGATGAAAACCTATACTTTGTTTCGGGCGAGAACTCCATTCAAATGCATTTAACAGTCAGAAACGCACTGTCTTGGCGAAATAAAGTGTTTTTGTACAACTTCATGAAGTTACATGTAACTTTTGATAGAAGGCTCAGATATACGTATTCATGGCTTTGCCTTATAGAATTCAGCATCTGCGTGCTGGGGAAAAAGGTTTTGCAGCTGTTTGAGCTAAGATTTTCAAGTTATTCACAACATGAAAACGTATACTTTGCGTCGGGCGAGAACTCCATTCAAATGCATGTAATAGTCAGAAACGCACTGTCTCGGCGAAATAAAGTGTTTTTGTACAACTTCATGAACTTACATGTAACTTTTGATAGAAGGCTCAGATATACTTATTTATGGGTTTATCTTATAGAATTATATATGCCCGTCTTGAGCAAACAGGTTTTGCAGCAGTTTGAGCTAAGATTTTCAAGTTATTCAGAAGATGAAAACCTATACTTTGTTTCGTGCGAGAACTCCATTCAAATGCATGTAACAGTCAGAAACGCACTGTCTCGGCGAAATAAAGTGTTTTTGTACAACTTCATGAAGTTACATGTAACTTTTGATAGAAGGCTCAGATATACTTATTTATGGGTTTATCTTATAGAATTATATATGCCCGTGTTGAGCAAACAGGTTTTGCAGCAGTTTGAGCTACGATTTTCAAGTTATTCACAAGATGAAAATCTATACTTTGTTTCGTGCGAGAACATTCAAATGCATGTAACAGTCAGAAACGCACTGTCTCGGCGAAATAAAGTGTTTTTGTACAACTTCATGAAGTTACATGTAACTTTTGATAGAAGGCTCAGACACACATATTTATGGTTTTATCTCATAGAATTCAATATCCCCGTCTCAAGCAAACAGGTTTTAAAGCTGTTTGAGCTAAGATTTTCAAGTTATTCACAAGATGAAAACCTATACTTTGTTTCGTGCGAGAACTCCAAATGCATGTAACAGTCAGAAACGCACTGTCTCTGCGAAATAAAGTGTTTTTGTACAACTTCATGAAGTTACATGTAACTTTTGATAGAAGGCTCAGACACACATATTTATGGTTTTATCTCATAGAATTCAATATCCCCGTCTCAAGCAAACAGGTTTTAAAGCTGTTTGAGCTAAGATTTTCAAGTTATTCACATAATGAAAACCTATACTTTTTTTCGTGCGAGAACTCCATTCAAATGCATGTAATAGTCAGAAACGCACTGTCTCGGCGAAATAAAGCCTTTTTGGTACAACGTCATGAAGTTACATGTAACTTTTGATAGAAGGCTCAGATATACTTATTTATGGCTTTATCTTATAAAATTATATATGCCCGTGTTGAGCAAACAGGTGTTAAAGCTGTTTGAGCTACGATTTTCGAGTTATTCATAATGAAAACCTATACTTTGTTTCGTGCGAGAACTCCATTCAAATGCATGTAATAGTCAGAAACGCACTCTCTTGGCGAAATAAAGTGTTTTTGTACAACTTCATGAAGTTACATGTAACTTTTGATAGAAGGCTCAGATATGCGTATTCATGGCTTTGCCTTATAGAATTCAGCATCTGCGTGCTGGGGAAATAGGTTTTGCAGGTGTTTGAGCTAAGATTTTCAAGTTATTCATAATGAAAACCTATACTTTGTTTCGTGCGAGAACTCCATTCAAATGCATGTAACAGTCAGAAACGCACTGTCTTGGCGAAATAAAGTGTTTTTGTACAACTTCATGAAGTTACATGTAACTTTTGATAGAAGGCTCAGACACACATATTTATGGTTTTATCTCATAGAATTCTATATCCCCGTGTTGAGCAAACAGGTTTTAAAGCTGTTTGAGCTAAGATTTTCGAGTTATTCACAAGATGAAAACCTATACTTTGTTTCGTGCGAGAACTCCATTCAAATGCATGTAACAGTCAGAAACGCACTGTCTCGGCGAAATAAAGCCTTTTTGTACAACTTCATGAAGTTAGCTGTAACTTTTGATAGAAGGCTCAGATATACGTATTCATGGCTTTGCCTTATAGAATTCAGCATCTGCGTGCTGGGGGAATAGGTTTTGCAGCTGTTTGAGCTAAGATTTTCAAGTTATTCACATAATGAAAACCTATACTTTGTTTCGGGCGAGAACTCCATTCAAATGCATTTAACAGTCAGAAACGCACTGTCTTGGCGAAATAAAGTGTTTTTGTAAAACTTCATGAAGTTACATGTAACTTTTGATAGAAGGCTCAGATATACGTATTCATGGCTTTTCCTTATAGAATTCAGCATCTGTGTGCTGGGGAAATAGGTTTTGCAGCTGTTTGAGCTAAGATTTTCAAGTTATTCACATAATGAAAACCTATACTTTGTTTCGTGCGAGAACTCAATTCAAATGCATGTAATAGTCAGAAACGCACTGTCTTGGCGAAATAAAGTGTTTTTGTACAACTTCATGAAGTTACATGTAACTTTTGATAGAAGACTCAGACACACATATTTATGGTTTTATCTCATAGAATTCAATATCCCCGTGTTGAGCAAACAGGTTTTAAAGCTGTTTGAGCTAAGATTTTCGAGTTATTCACAAGATGAAAACCTATACTTTGTTTCGTGCGAGAACTCCATTCAAATGCATGTAATAGTCAGAAACGCACTGTCTCGGCGAAATAAAGCCTTTTTGGTACAACTTCATGAAGTTACATGTAACTTTTGATAGAAGGCTCAGATATACTTATTTATGGCTTTATCTTATAGAATTCTATATCCCCGTGTTGAGCAAACAGGTTTTAAAGCTGTTTGAGCTACGATTTTCAAGTTATTCACAAGATGAAAACCTTTACTTTGTTTCGTGCGAGAACTCCATTCAAATGCATGTAACAGTCAGAAACACACTGTCTTGGCGAAATAAAGTGTTTTTCTACAACTTCATGAAGTTACATGTAACTTTTGATAGACGGCTCAGACACACATATTTATGGTTTTATCTCATAGAATTCAATATCCCCGTGTTGAGCAAACAGGTTAGCTGTTTGAGCTAAGATTTTGGAGTTCTTCACAAGATAAAAACCTATACTTTGTTTCGTGCGAGAACTCCATTCAAATGCATGTAACAGTCAGAAATGCACTGTCTCGGCGAAATAAAGTGTTTTTCTACAACTTCATGAAGTTACATGTAACTTTTGATAGACGGCTCAGACACACATATTTATGGTTTTATCTCATAGAATTCAATATCCCCGTGTTGAGCAAACAGGTTTTAAAGCAGTTTGAGCTAAGATTTTCGAGTTATTCACAAGATGAAAACCTATACTTTGTTTCCTGCGAGAACTCCATTCAAATGCATGTAATAGTCAGAAACGCACTGTCTCGGCGAAATAAAGCCTTTTTGTACAACTTCATGAAGTTAGCTGTAACTTTTGATAGAAGGCTCAGATATACGTATTCATGGCTTTGCCTTATAGAATTCAGCATCTGTGTGCTGAGGAAATAGGTTTTGCAGCTGTTTGAGCTAAGATTTTCAAGTTATTCACATAATGAAAACCTATACTTTGTTTCGTGCGAGAACTCCATTCAAATGCATGTAATAGTCAGAAACGCACTGTCTTGGCGAAATAAAGTGTTTTTCTACAACTTCATGAAGTTACATGTAACTTTTGATAGAAGGCTCAGATATACTTATTTATGGCTTTATCTTATAGAATTCTATATCCCCGTGTTGAGCAAACAGGTTTTAAAGCTGTTTGAGCTAAGATTTTCGAGTTATTCACAAGATGAAAACCTATACTTTGTTTCGTGCGAGAACTCCATTCAAATGCATGTAACAGTCAGAAATGCACTGTCTCGGCGAAATAAAGTGTTTTTGTACAACTTCATGAAGTTACATGTAACTTTTGATAGACGGCTCAGACACACATATTTATGGTTTTATCTCATAGAATTCAATATCCCCGTGTTGAGCAGACAGGTTAGCTGTTTGAGCTAAGATTTTCGAGTTCTTCACAAGATGAAAACCTATACTTTGTTTCGTGCGAGAACTCCATTCAAATGCATGTAATAGTCAGAAACGCACTGTCTTGGCGAAATAAAGTGTTTTTGTACAACTTCATGAAGTTACATGTAACTTTTGATAGAAGGCTCAGATATACTTATTTATGGCTTTATCTTATAGAAATCTATATCCCCGTGTTGAGCAAACAGGTTTTAAAGCTGTTTGAGCTAAGATTTTCAAGTTATTCACAAGATGAAAACCTATACTTTGTTTCGTGCGAGAACTCCATTCAAATGCATGTAATAGTGAGAAATGCACTGTCTCGGCGAAATAAAGCCTTTTTGTAAAATTTCATGAAGTTAGCTGTAACTTTTGATAGAAGGCTCAGATATACGTATTCATGGCTTTGCCTTATAGAATTCAGCATCTGTGTGCTGGGGAAATAGGTTTTGCAGCTGTTTGAGCTAAGATTTTCAAGTTATTCACATAATGAAAACCTATACTTTGTTTCGTGCGAGAACTCCATTCAAATGCATGTAATAGTCAGAAACGCACTGTCTCGGCGAAATAAAGCCTTTTTGTACAATTTCATGAAGTTAGCTGTAACTTTTGATAGAAGGCTCAGATATACGTATTCATGGCTTTGCCTTATAGAATTCAGCATCTGTGTGCTGGGGAAATAGGTTTTGCAGGTGTTTGAGCTAAGATTTTCAAGTTATTCACATAATGAAAACCTATACTTTGTTTCGTGCGAGAACTCCATTCAAATGCATGTAACAGTCAGAAACGCACTGTCTTGGCGAAATAAAGTGTTTTTCTACAACTTCATGAAGTTACATGTAACTTTTGATAGACGGCTCAGACACACATATTTATGGTTTTATCTCATAGAATTCAATATCCCCGTGTTGAGCAAACAGGTTTTAAAGCTGTTTGAGCTAAGATTTTCGAGTTATTCACAAGATGAAAACCTATACTTTGTTTCCTGCGAGAACTCCATTCAAATGCATGTAATAGTCAGAAACGCACTGTCTCGGCGAAATAAAGCCTTTTTGTACAACTTCATGAAGTTACATGTAACTTTTGATAGAAGGCTCAGATATACGTATTCATGGCTTTGCCTTATAGAATTCAGCATCTGTGTGCTGGGGAAATAGGTTTTGCAGCTGTTTGAGCTAATATTTTCAAGTTATTCACAAGATGAAAACCTATACTTTCTTTCGTGCGAGAACTCCATTCAAATGCATGTAATAGTCAGAAACGCACTGTCTTGGCGAAATAAAGTGTTTTTGTACAACTTCATGAAGTTACATGTAACTTTTGATAGAAGGCTCAGACACACATATTTATGGTTTTATCTCATAGAATTCTATATCCCCGTGTTGAGCAAACAGGTTTTAAAGCTGTTTGAGCTAAGATTTTCGAGTTCTTCACAAGATGAAAACCTATACTTTGTTTCGTGCGAGAACTCCATTCAAATGCATGTAATAGTCAGAAACGCACTGTCTCGGCGAAATAAAGTGTTTTTGTACAACTTCATGAAGTTACATGTAACTTTTGATAGAAGGCTCAGATATACTTATTTATGGGTTTATCTTATAGAAATCTATATCCCCGTGTTGAGCAAAAAGGTTTTAAAGCAGTTTGAGCTAAGATTTTCAAGTTATTCACAAGATGAAAACCTATACTTTGTTTCGTGCGAGAACTCCATTCAAATGCATGTAATAGTCAGAAACGCACTGTCTCGGCGAAATAAAGCCTTTTTGTACAACTTCATGAAGTTACATGTAACTTTTGATAGAAGGCTCAGATATACGTATTCATGGCTTTGCCTTATAGAATTCAGCATCTGCGTGCTGGGGAAATAGGATTTGCAGCTGTTTGAGCTAAGATTTTCAAGTTATTCATAATGAAAACCTATACTTTGTTTCGTGCGAGAACTCCATTCAAATGCATGTAACAGTCAGAAACGCACTGTCTTGGCGAAATAAAGTGTTTTTGTACAACTTCATGAAGTTACATGTAACTTTTGATAGAAGGCTCAGATATACTTATTTATGGGTTTATCTTATAGAATTATATATCCCCGTGTTGAGCAAACAGGTTTTAAAGCTGTTTGAGCTACGATTTTCGAGTTCTTCACAAGATGAAAACCTATACTTTGTTTCGTGTGAGAACATTCAAATGCATGTAATAGTCAGAAACGCACTGTCTTGGCGAAATAAAGTGTTTTTGTACAACTTCATGAAGTTAGCTGTAACTTTTGATAGAAGGCTCAGATATACGTATTCATGGCTTTGCCTTATAGAATTCAGCATCTGCGTGCTGGGGAAATAGGTTTTGCAGCTGTTTGAGCTAAGATTTTCAAGTTATTCATAATGAAAACCTATACTTTGTTTCGTGCGAGAATTCCATTCAAATGCATGTAACAGTCAGAAACGCACTGTCTTGGCGAAATAAAGTGTTTTTGTACAACTTCATGAAGTTACATGTAACTTTTGATAGAAGGCTCAGACACACATATTTATGGTTTTATCTCATAGAATTCAATATCCCCGTGTTGAGCAAACAGGTTTTAAAGCTGTTTGAGCTAAGATTTTCGAGTTATTCACAACATGAAAACCTATACTTTGTTTCGTGCGAGAACTCCATTCAAATGCATGTAACAGTCAGAAACGCACTGTCTTGGCGAAATAAAGTGTTTTTCTACAACTTCATGAAGTTACATGTAACTTTTGATAGAAGGCTCAGATATACTTATTTATGGCTTTATCTTATGGAATTCTATATCTCCGTGTTGAGCAAAGAGGTTTTGCAGCTGTTTGAGCTAAGATTTTCGAGTTATTCACAAGATGAAAACCTATACTTTGTTTCGTGCGAGAACTCCATTCAAATGCATGTAATAGTCAGAAACGCACTGTCTTGGCGAAATAAAGTCTTTTTGTACAACTTCATGAAGTTACATGTAACTTTTGATAGAAGGCTCAGATATACGTATTCATGGCTTTGCCTTATAGAATTCCGCATCTGCGTGCTGGGGAAATAGGTTTTGCAGCTGTTTTAGCTAAGATTTTCAAGTTATTCATAATGAAAACCTATACTTTGTTTCGTGCGAGAACTCCATTCAAATGCATGTAATAGTCAGAAACGCACTGTCTCGGCGAAATAAAGTGTTTTTGTACAACTTCATGAAGTTACATGTAACTTTTGATAGAAGGCTCAGACACACATATTTATGGTTTTATCTCATAGAATTCCATATCCCCGTGTTGAGCAGACAGGTTTTAAAGCAGTTTGAGCTAAGATTTTCAAGTTATTCACATAATGAAAACCTATACTTTGTTTCGTGCGAGAACTCCATTCAAATGCATGTAATAGTCAGAAACGCACTGTCTCGGCGAAATAAAGCCTTTTTGTACAATTTCATGAAGTTAGCTGTAACTTTTGATAGAAGGCTCAGATATACGTATTCATGGCTTTGCCTTATAGAATTCAGCATCTGTGTGCTGGGGAAATAGGTTTTGCAGGTGTTTGAGCTAAGATTTTCAAGTTATTCACATAATGAAAACCTATACTTTGTTTCGTGCGAGAACTCCATTCAAATGCATGTAACAGTCAGAAACGCACTGTCTTGGCGAAATAAAGTGTTTTTCTACAACTTCATGAAGTTACATGTAACTTTTGATAGACGGCTCAGACACACATATTTATGGTTTTATCTCATAGAATTCAATATCCCCGTGTTGAGCAAACAGGTTTTAAAGCTGTTTGAGCTAAGATTTTCGAGTTATTCACAAGATGAAAACCTATACTTTGTTTCCTGCGAGAACTCCATTCAAATGCATGTAATAGTCAGAAACGCACTGTCTCGGCGAAATAAAGCCTTTTTGTACAACTTCATGAAGTTACATGTAACTTTTGATAGAAGGCTCAGATATACGTATTCATGGCTTTGCCTTATAGAATTCAGCATCTGTGTGCTGGGGAAATAGGTTTTGCAGCTGTTTGAGCTAAGATTTTCAAGTTATTCACAAGATGAAAACCTATACTTTCTTTCGTGCGAGAACTCCATTCAAATGCATGTAATAGTCAGAAACGCACTGTCTTGGCGAAATAAAGTGTTTTTGTACAACTTCATGAAGTTACATGTAACTTTTGATAGAAGGCTCAGACACACATATTTATGGTTTTATCTCATAGAATTCTATATCCATGTGTTGAGCAAACAGGTTTTAAAGCTGTTTGAGCTAAGATTTTCGAGTTCTTCACAAGATGAAAACCTATACTTTGTTTCGTGCGAGAACTCCATTCAAATGCATGTAATAGTCAGAAACGCACTGTCTCGGCGAAATAAAGTGTTTTTGTACAACTTCATGAAGTTACATGTAACTTTTGATAGAAGGCTCAGACACACATATTTATGGTTTTATCTCATAGAATTCTATATCCCCGTGTTGAGCAAACAGGTTAGCTGTTTGAGCTACGATTTTCGAGTTTTTCACAAGATGAAAACCTATACTTTGTTTCGTGCGAGAACTCCATTCAAATGCATGTAATAGTCAGAAACGCACTGTCTCGGCGAAATAAAGCCTTTTTGTACAACTTCATGAAGTTAGCTGTAACTTTTGATAGAAGGCTCAGATATACGTATTCATGGCTTTGCCTTATAGAATTCAGCATCTGCGTGCTGGGGAAATAGGATTTGCAGCTGTTTGAGCTAAGATTTTCAAGTTATTCATAATGAAAACCTATACTTTGTTTCGTGCGAGAACTCCATTCAAATGCATGTAACAGTCAGAAACGCACTGTCTTGGCGAAATAAAGTGTTTTTGTACAACTTCATGAAGTTAGCTGTAACTTTTGATAGACGGCTCAGACACACATATTTATGGTTTTATCTCATAGAATTCAATATCGCCGTGTTGAGCAAACAGGTTTTAAAGCTGTTTGAGCTACGATTTTCGAGTTATTCACAAGATGAAAACCTATACTTTGTTTCGTGCGAGAACATTCAAATGCATGTAATAGTCAGAAACGCACTGTCTTGGCGAAATAAAGTGTTTTCGTGCAACTTCATGAAGTTACATGTAACTTTTGATAGAAGGCTAAGATATACGTATTCATGGCTTTGCCTTATAGAATTCAGCATCTGCGTGCTGGGGAAATAGGTTTTGCAGCAGTTTGAGCTAAGATTTTCAAGTTATTCACATAATGAAAACCTATACTTTGTTTCGGGCGAGAACTCCATTCAAATGCATGTAACAGTCAGAAACGCACTGTCTTGGCGAAATAAAGTGTTTTTGTACAACTTCATGAAGTTACATGTAACTTTTGATAGAAGGCTCAGACACACATATTTATGGTTTTATCTCATAGAATTCAATATCCCCGTGTTGAGCAAACAGGTTTTAAAGCAGTTTGAGCTAAGATTTTCAAGTTATTCACATAATGAAAAGCTATACTTTGTTTCGTGCGAGAACTCCATTCAAATGCATGTAATAGTCAGAAACGCACTGTCTCGGCGAAATAAAGCCTTTTTGTACAACTTCATGAAGTTAGCTATAACTTTTGATAGAAGGCTCTGATATACGTATTCATGGCTTTATCTTATAGAATTCAGCATCTGCGTGCTGGGGAAATAGGTTTTGCAGCTGTTTGAGCTAAGATTTTCAAGTTATTCACATAATGAAAACCTATACTTTGTTTTGGGCGAGAACTCCATTCAAATGCATGTAATAGTCAGAAACGCACTGTCTCAGCGAAATAAAGCCTTTTTGTACAACTTCATGAAGTTAGCTATAACTTTTGATAGAAGGCTCAGATATACGTATTCATGGCTTTGCCTTATAGAATTCAGCATCTGCGTGCTGGGGAAATAGGTTTTAAAGCAGTTTGAGCTAAGATTTTCAAGTTATTCACATAATGAAAACCTATACTTTGTTTCGCGAGAGAACTCCATTCAAATGCATGTAATAGTCAGAAACTCACTGTCTTGGCGAAATAAAGTGTTTTTGTACAACTTCATGAAGTTACATGTAACTTTTGATAGAAGGCTCAGACACACATATTTATGGTTTTATCTCATAGAATTCAATATCCCCGTGTTGAGCAGACAGGTTTTAAAGCAGTTTGAGCTAAGATTTTCAAGTTATTCACATAATGAAAACCTATACTTTGTTTCGTGCGAGAACTCCATTCAAATGCATGTAATAGTCAGAAACGCACTGTCTCGGCGAAATAAAGCCTTTTTGTACAACTTCATGAAGTTAGCTGTAACTTTTGATAGAAGGCTCAGATATACGTATTCATGGCTTTGCCTTATAGAATTCAGCATCTGCGTGCTGGGGAAATAGGTTTTGCAGGTGTTTGAGCTAAGATTTTCAAGTTATTCACATAATGAAAATCTATAATTTGTTTCGTGAGAGAACTCCATTCAAATGCATGTAATAGTCAGAAACGCACTGTCTCGGCGAAATAAAGTGTTTTTGTACAACTTCATGAAGTTACATGTAACTTTTGATAGAAGGCTCAGACACACATATTTATGGTTTTATCTCATAAAATTATATATCCCCGTGTTGAGCAAACAGGTTTTAAAGCTGTTTGAGCTAAGATTTTCGAGTTCTTCACAAGATGAAAACCTATACTTTGTTTCGTGCGAGAACATTCAAATGCATGTAATAGTCAGAAACGCACTGTCTTGGCGAAATAAAGTCTTTTTGTACAACTTCATGAAGTTACATGTAACTTTTCATAGAAGGCTCAGATATACTTATTTATGGCTTTATCTTATAGAATTCTATATCCCCGTGTTGAGCAAACAGGTTTTAAAGCTGTTTGAGCTACGATTTTCAACTTATTCACAAGATGAAAACCTATACTTTGTTTCGTGCGAGAACATTCAAATGCATGTAATAGTCAGAAACGCACTGTCTTGGCGAAATAAAGTGTTTTCGTACAACTTCATGAAGTTACATGTAACTTTTGATAGAAGGCTCAGATATACTTATTTATGGCTTTATCTTATAGAATTCTATATCCCCGTGTTGAGCAAACAGGTTTTAAAGCTGTTTGAGCTACGATTTTCAACTTATTCACATAATGAAAACCTATACTTTGTTTCGTGCGAGAACTCCATTCAAATGCATGTAATAGTCAGAAACGCACTGTCTCGGCGAAATAAAGCCTTTTTGTACAACTTCATGAAGTTAGCTGTAACTTTCGATAGAAGGCTCTGATATACGTATTCATGGCTTTATCTTATAGAATTCAGCATCTGCGTGCTGGGGAAATAGGTTTTGCAGCTGTTTGAGCTAAGATTTTCAAGTTATTCACATAATGAAAACCTATACTTTGTTTCGTGCGAGAACTCCATTCAAATGCATGTAATAGTCAGAAACGCACTGTCTCGGCGAAATAAAGCCTTTTTGTACAACTTCATGAAGTTAGCTATAACTTTTGATAGAAGGCTCAGATATACGTATTCATGGCTTTGCCTTATAGAATTCAGCATCTGCGTGCTGGGGAAATAGGTTTTAAAGCAGTTTGAGCTAAGATTTTCAAGTTATTCACATAATGAAAACCTATACTTTGTTTCGTGAGAGAACTCCATTCAAATGCATGTAATAGTCAGAAACTCACTGTCTTGGCGAAATAAAGTGTTTTTGTACAACTTCATGAAGTTACATGTAACTTTTGATAGAAGGCTCAGACACACATATTTATGGTTTTATCTCATAGAATTCAATATCCCCGTGTTGAGCAAACAGGTTTTAAAGCAGTTTGAGCTAAGATTTTCAACTTATTCACATAATGAAAAGCTATACTTTGTTTCGTGCGAGAACTCCATTCAAATGCATGTAATAGTCAGAAACGCACTGTCTCGGCGAAATAAAGCCTTTTTGTACAACTTCATGAAGTTAGCTGTAACTTTCGATAGAAGGCTCTGATATACGTATTCATGGCTTTATCTTATAGAATTCAGCATCTGCGTGCTGGGGAAATAGGTTTTGCAGCTGTTTGAGCTAAGATTTTCAAGTTATTCACATAATGAAAACCTATACTTTGTTTCGTGCGAGAACTCCATTCAAATGCATGTAATAGTCAGAAACGCACTGTCTCGGCGAAATAAAGCCTTTTTGTACAACTTCATGAAGTTAGCTGTAACTTTTGATAGAAGGCTCAGATATACGTATTCATGGCTTTGCCTTATAGAATTCAGCATCTGCGTGCTGGGGAAATAGGTTTTAAAGCAGTTTGAGCTAAGATTTTCAAGTTATTCACATAATGAAAACCTATACTTTGTTTCGTGAGAGAACTCCATTCAAATGCATGTAATAGTCAGAAACGCACTGTCTCGGCGAAATAAAGACTTTTTGTACAACTTCATGAAGTTAGCTGTAACTTTTGATAGAAGGCTCAGATATACGTATTCATGGCTTTGCCTTATAGAATTCAGCATCTGCGTGCTGGGGAAATAGGTTTTGCAGGTGTTTGAGCTAAGATTTTCAAGTTATTCACATAATGAAAATCTATACTTTGTTTCGTGAGAGAACTCCATTCAAATGCATGTAATAGTCAGAAACGCACTGTCTCGGCGAAATAAAGTGTTTTTGTACAACTTCATGAAGTTAGCTGTAACTTTTGATAGAAGGCTCAGATATACGTATTCATGGCTTTGCCTTATAGAATTCAGCATCTGCGTGCTGGGGAAATAGGTTTTGCAGCTGTTTGAGCTAAGATTTTCAAGTTATTCACATAATGAAAATCTATACTTTGTTTCGTGAGAGAACTCCATTCAAATGCATGTAATAGTCAGAAACGCACTGTCTCGGCGAAATAAAGTGTTTTTGTACAACTTCATGAAGTTACATGTAACTTTTGATAGAAGGCTCAGACACACATATTTATGGTTTTATCTCATAGAATTCTATATCCCCGTGTTGAGCAAACAGGTTTTACAGCTGTTTGAGCTACGATTTTCGAGTTATTCACAAGATGAAAACCTATACTTTGTTTCGTGCGAGAACATTCAAATGCATGTAATAGTCAGAAACGCACTGTCTTGGCGAAATAAAGTCTTTTTGTACAACTTCATGAAGTTACATGTAACTTTTGATAGAAGGCTCAGATATACTTATTTATGGCTTTATCTTATAGAATTCTATATCCCCGTGTTGAGCAAACAGGTTTTAAAGCTGTTTGAGCTACGATTTTCAACTTATTCACATAATGAAAAGCTATACTTTGTTTCGTGCGAGAACATTCAAATGCATGTAATAGTCAGAAACGCACTGTCTTGGCGAAATAAAGTGTTTTTGTACAACTTCATGAAGTTACATGTAACTTTTGATAGAAGGCTCAGATATACGTATTCATGGCTTTGCCTTCTAGAATTCAGCATCTGCGTGCTGGGGAAATAGGTTTTGCAGCAGTTTGAGCTAAGATTTTCAAGTTATTCACATAATGAAAACCTATACTTTGTTTCGGGCGAGAACTCCATTCAAATGCATGTAATAGTCAGAAACGCACTGTCTTGGCGAAATAAAGTGTTTTTGTACAACTTCATGAAGTTACATGTAACTTTTGATAGAAGGCTCAGACACACATATTTATGGTTTTATCTCATAGAATTCAATATCCCCGTGTTGAGCAGACAGGTTTTAAAGCTGTTTGAGCTAAGATTTTCAAGTTATTCACATAATGAAAACCTATACTTTGTTTCGTGCGAGAACTCCATTCAAATGCATGTAATAGTCAGAAACGCACTGTCTCGGCGAAATAAAGTCTTTTTGTACAACTTCATGAAGTTAGCTGTAACTTTTGATAGAAGGCTCAGATATACGTATTCATGGCTTTGCCTTATAGAATTCAGCATCTGCGTGCTGGGGAAGTAGGTTTTGAAGCTGTTTGAGCTAAGATTTTCAAGTTATTCATAATGAAAACCTTTACTTTGTTTCGTGCGAGAACTCCATTCAAATGCATGTAATAGTCAGAAACGCACTGTCTCGGCGAAATAAAGCCTTTTTCTACAACTTCATGAAGTTACATGTAACTTTTGCTAGAAGGCTCAGACACACATATTTATGGTTTTATCTCATACAATTCAATATCCCCGTGTTGAGCAAACAGGTTTTAAAGCAGTTTGAGCTACGATTTTCAAGTTATTCATAATGAAAACCTATACTTTGTTTCGTGCGAGAACTCCATTCAAATGCATGTAACATTCAGAAACGCACTGTCTTGGCGAAATAAAGTGTTTTTGTACAACTTCATGAAGTTAGCTGTAACTTTTGATAGAAGGCTCAGACACACATATTTATGGTTTTATCTCATACAATTCAATATCCCCGTGTTGAGCAAACAGGTTTTACAGCTGTTTGAGCTAAGATTTTCGAGTTATTCACAAGATGAAAACCTATACTTTGTTTCGTGCGAGAACTCCATTCAAATGCATGTAATAGTCAGAAACGCACTGTCTTGGCGAAATAAAGTGTTTTTGTACAACTTCATGAAGTTAGCTGTAACTTTTGATAGAAGGCTCAGATATACGTATTCATGGCTTTGCCTTATAGAATTCAGCATCTGTGTGCTGGGGAAATAGGTTTTGCAGCTGTTTGAGCTAAGATTTTCAAGTTATTCATAATGAAAGCCTATACTTTGTTTCGTGCGAGAACTCCATTCAAATGCATGTAATAGTCAGAAACGCACTGTCTCGGCGAAATAAAGTGTTTTTGTACAACTTCATGAAGTTAGCTGTAACTTTTGATAGAAGGCTCAGATATACATATTTATGGATTTATCTCATAGAATTCAATATCCCCGTGTTGAGCAAACAGGTTTTAAAGCAGTTTGAGCTAAGATTTTCAAGTTATTCATAATGAAAACCTATACTTTGTTTCGTGCGAGAACGCCATTCAAATGCATTGTAATAGTCAGAGACGCACTGTGTCGGCGAAATAAAGTGTTTTTGTACAACTTCATGAAGTTACATGTAACTTTTGATAGAAGGCTCAGATATACTTATTTATGGCTTTATCTTATAGAATTCAGCATCTGCGTGCTGGGGAAATAGGTTTTGCAGCTGTTTGAGCTAAGATTTTCAAGTTATTCACATAATGAAAACCTATACTTTGTTTCGGGCGAGAACTCCATTCAAATGCATGTAACAGTCAGAAACGCACTGTCTTGGCGAAATAAAGTGTTTTCGTACAACTTCATGAAGTTACATGTAACTTTTGATAGAAGGCTCAGATATAGTTATTTATGGCTTTATCTTATAGAATTCTATATCCATGTGTTGAGCAAACAGGTTTTAAAGCTGTTTGAGCTACGATTTTCGAGTTATTCACAAGATGAAAACCTATACTTTGTTTCGTGCGAGAACTCCATTCAAATGCATGTAATAGTCAGAAACGCACTGTCTTGGCGAAATAAAGCCTTTTTGTACAACTTCATGAAGTTAGCTGTAACTTTTGATAGAAGGCTCAGACACACATATTTATGGTTTTATCTCATAGAATTCAATATCCCCGTGTTGAGCAGACAGGTTTTAAAGCAGTTTGAGCTAAGATTTTCAAGTTATTCACATAATGAAAACCTATACTTTGTTTCGTGCGAGAACTCCATTCAAATGCATGTAATAGTCAGAAACGCACTGTCTTGGCGAAATAAAGCCTTTTTGTACAACTTCATGAAGTTAGCTGTAACTTTTGATAGAAGGCTCAGATATACGTATTCATGGCTTTGCCTTATAGAATTCAGCATCTGCGTGCTGGAGAAGTAGGTTTTGAAGCTGTTTGAGCTAAGATTTTCAAGTTATTCATAATGAAAAACTTTACTTTGTTTCGTGCGAGAACTCCATTCAAATGCATGTAATAGTCAGAAACGCACTGTCTCGGCGAAATAAAGCCTTTTTCTACAACTTCATGAAGTTACATGTAACTTTTGCTAGAAGGCTCAGACACACATATTTATGGTTTTATCTCATAGAATTCAATATCCCCGTGTTGAGCAGACAGGTTTTAAAGCTGTTTGAGCTAAGATTTTCAAGTTATTCACATAATGAAAACCTATACTTTGTTTCGTGCGAGAACTCCATTCAAATGCATGTAACAGTCAGAAACGCACTGTGTCGGCGAAATAAAGTGTTTTTGTACAACTTCATGAAGTTACATGTAACTTTTGATAGAAGGCTCAGATATACTTATTTATGGCTTTATTGTATAGAATTCTATATCCCCGTGTTGAGCAAACAGGTTTTACAGCAGTTTGAGCTAAGATTTTCAAGTTATTCACAAGACGAAAACCTATACTTTGTTTCGTGCGAGAACTCCATTCAAATGCATGTAATAGTCAGAAACGCACTGTCTCGGCGAAATAAAGCCTTTTTGTACAACTTCATGAAGTTAGCTATAACTTTTGATAGAAGGCTCAGATATACGTATTCATGGCTTTGCCTTATAGAATTCAGCATCTGCGTGCTGGGGAAATAGGTTTTGCAGCTGTTTGAGCTAAGATTTTCGAGTTATTCACATAATGAAAATCTATACTTTGTTTCCTGAGAGAACTCCATTCAAATGCATGTAATAGTCAGAAACTCACTGTCTCGGCGAAATAAAGTGTTTTTGTACAACTTCATGAAGTTACATGTAACTTTTGATAGAAGGCTCAGACACACATATTTATGGTTTTATCTCATAGAATTATATATCCCCGTGTTAAGCAAACAGGTTTTAAAGCTGTTTGAGCTACGATTTTCGAGTTATTCACAAGATGAAAACCTATACTTTGTTTCGGGCGAGAACATTCAAATGCATGTAATAGTCAGAAACGCACTGTCTTGGCGAAATAAAGTGTTTTTGTACAACTTCATGAAGTTACATGTAACTTTTGGTAGAAGGCTCAGATATACGTATTCATGGCTTTGCCTTATAGAATTCAGCATCTGCGTGCTGGGGAAATAGGTTTTGCAGCTGTTTGAGCTAAGATTTTCAAGTTATTCACATAATGAAAACCTATACTTTGTTTCTGGCGAGAACTCCATTCAAATGCATGTAACAGTCAGAAACGCACTGTCTTGGCGAAATAAAGTGTTTTCGTACAACTTCATGAAGTTACATGTAACTTTTGATAGAAGGCTCAGATATACGTATTCATGGCTTTGCCTTATAGAATTCAGCATCTGCATGCTGGGGAAATAGGTTTTAAAGCAGTTTGAGCTAAGATTTTCAAGTTATTCACATAATGAAAACCTATACTTTGTTTCGTGCGAGAACTCCATTCAAATGCATGTAACAGTCAGAAACGCACTGTCTCGGCGAAATAAAGTGTTTTTGTACAACTTCATGAAGTTACATGTAACTTTTGATAGAAGGCTCAGATATACTTATTTATGGCTTTATCTTATAGAATTCAATATCCCCGTGTTGAGCAGACAGGTTTTGCAGCAGTTTGAGCTAAGATTTTCAAGTTATTCACATAATGAAAATCTATACTTTGTTTCGTGAGAGAACTCCATTCAAGTGCATGTAATAGTCAGAAACGCACTGTCTCGGCGAAATAAAGTGTTTTTGTACAACTTCATGAAGTTACATGTAACTTTTGATAGAAGGCTCAGATATACTTATTTATGGCTTTATCTTATAGAATTCTATATCCACGTGTTGAGCAAACAGGTTTTAAAGCTGTTTGAGCTACGATTTTCGAGTTATTCACAAGATGAAAACCTATACTTTGTTTCGTGCGAGAACATTCAAATGCATGTAATAGTCAGAAACGCACTGTCTTGGCGAAATAAAGTGTTTTTGTACAACTTCATGAAGTTAGCTGTAACTTTTGATAGAAGGCTCAGATATACGTATTCATGGCTTTGCCTTATAGAATTCAGCATCTGCGTGCTGGGGAAATAGGTTTTGCAGCTGTTTGAGCTAAGATTTTAGAGTTATTCACATAATGAAAACCTATACTTTGTTTCGGGCGAGAACTCCATTCAAATGCATGTAATAGTCAGAAACGCACTGTCTTGGCGAAATAAAGTGTTTTCGTACAACTTCATGAAGTTACATGTAACTTTTGATTAAGGCTCAGATATACTTATTTATGGCTTTATCTTATAGAATTCTATATCCCCGTGTTGAGCAAACAGGTTTTAAAGCTGTTTGAGCTAAGATTTTCAAGTTATTCACATAATGAAAACCTATACTTTGTTTCGTGCGAGAACTCCATTCAAATGCATGTAACAGTCAGAAACGCACTGTCTTGGCGAAATAAAGTGTTTTCGTACAACTTCATGAAGTTACATGTAACTTTTGATAGAAGGCTCAGATATACTTATTTATGGCTTTATCTTATAGAATTCAGTATCCCCGTGTTGAGCAAACAGGTTTTAAAGCTGTTTGAGCTACGATTTTCAACTTATTCACATAATGAAAAGCTATACTTTGTTTCGTGCGAGAACATTCAAATGCATGTAATAGTCAGAAACGCACTGTCTTGGCGAAATAAAGTGTTTTTGTACAACTTCATGAAGTTACATGTAACTTTTGATAGAAGGCTCAGACACACATATTTATGGTTTTATCTCATAGAATTCAATATCCCCGTGTTGAGCAAACAGGTTTTAAAGCAGTTTGAGCTAAGATTTTCAAATTATTCACATAATGAAAAGCTATACTTTGTTTCGTGCGAGAACTCCATTCAAATGCATGTAATAGTCAGAAACGCACTGTCTCGGCGAAATAAAGCCTTTTTGTACAACTTCATGAAGTTAGCTGTAACTTTTGATAGAAGGTTCAGATATACGTATTCATGGCTTTGCCTTATAGAATTCAGCATCTGTGTGCTGGGGAAATAGGTTTTGCAGCTGTTTGAGCTAAGATTTTCAAGTTATTCACATAATGAAAACATATACTTTGTTTCGTGCGAGAACTCCATTCAAATGCATGTAATAGTCAGAAACGCACTGTCTTGGCGAAATAAAGTGTTTTTGTACAACTTCATGAAGTTACATGTAACTTTTGATAGAAGGCTCAGATATACTTATTTATGGCTTTATCTTATAGAATTCTATATCCATATGTTGAGCAAACAGGTTTTAAAGCTGTTTGAGCTACGATTTTCGAGTTATTCACAAGACGAAAACCTATACTTTGTTTCGTGCGAGAACTCCATTCAAATGCATGTAATAGTCAGAAACGCACTGTCTCGGCGAAATAAAGCCTTTTTGTACAACTTCATGAAGTTAGCTGTAACTTTTGATAGAAGGCTCAGATATACGTATTCATGGCTTTGCCTTATAGAATTCAGCATCTGCGTGCTGGGGAAATAGGTTTTGCAGCAGTTTGAGCTAAGATTTTCAAGTTATTCACATAATGAAAACCTATACTTTGTTTCGTGCGAGAACTCCATTCAAATGCATGTAATAGTGAGAAACGCAATGTCTCGGCGAAATAAAGCCTTTTTGTACAACTTCATGAAGTTAGCTGTAACTTTTGATAGAAGGCTCAGATATACATATTTATGGATTTATCTCATAGAATTCAATATCCCCGTGTTGAGCAAACAGGTTTTAAAGCTGTTTGAGCTACGATTTTCGAGTTATTCACAAGATGAAAACCTATACTTTGTTTCGTGCGAGAACATTCAAATGCATGTAACAGTCAGAAACGCACTGTCTCGGCGAAATAAAGTGTTTTTGTACAACTTCATGAAGTTAGCTGTAACTTTTGATAGAAGGCTCAGATATACATATTTATGGATTTATCTCATAGAATTCAATATCCCCGTGTTGAGTAAACAGGTTTTACAGCTGTTTGAGCTAAGATTTTCGAGTTATTCACAAGATGAAAACCTATACTTTGTTTCGTGCGAGAACTCCATTCAAATGCATGTAACAGTCAGAAACGCACTGTCTCGGCGAAATAAAGCCTTTTTCTACAACTTCATGAATTTAGCTGTAACTTTTGATAGAAGGCTCAGATATACGTATTCATGGCTTTGCCTTATAGAATTCAGCATCTGCGTGCTGGGGAAATAGGTTTTAAAGCAGTTTGAGCTAAGATTTTCAAGTTATTCACATAATGAAAACCTATACTTTGTTTCGTGCGAGAACTCCATTCAAATGCATGTAATAGTCAGAAACGCACCGTCTCGGCGAAATAAAGCCTTTTTCTACAACTTCATGAAGTTACATGTAACTTTTGATAGAAGGCTCAGACACACATATTTATGGTTTTATCTCATAGAATTCTATATCCATGTGTTGAGCAAACAGGTTTTAAAGCTGTTTGAGCTAAGATTTTCAAGTTATTCACATAATGAAAACCTATACTTTGTTTCGTGCGAGAACTCCATTCAAATGCATGTAACAGTCAGAAACGCACTGTCTCGGCGAAATAAAGCCTTTTTCTACAACTTCATGAATTTAGCTGTAACTTTTGATAGAAGGCTCAGATATACGTATTCATGGCTTTGCCTTATAGAATTCAGCATCTGCGTGCTGGGGAAATAGGTTTTAAAGCAGTTTGAGCTAAGATTTTCAAGTTATTCACATAATGAAAACCTATACTTTGTTTCGTGCGAGAACTCCATTCAAATGCATGTAACAGTCAGAAACGCACTGTCTCGGCGAAATAAAGCCTTTTTCTACAACTTCATGAATTTAGCTGTAACTTTTGATAGAAGGCTCAGATATACGTATTCATGGCTTTGCCTTATAGAATTCAGCATCTCCGTGCTGGGGAAATAGGTTTTAAAGCAGTTTGAGCTAAGATTTTCAAGTTATTCACATAATGAAAACCTATACTTTGTTTCGTGCGAGAACTCCATTCAAATGTATGTAATAGTCAGAAACGCACTGTCTCGGCGAAATAAAGCCTTTTTGTACAACTTCATGAAGTTAGCTGTAACTTTTGATAGAAGGCTCAGATATACGTATTCATGGCTTTGCCTTATAGAATTCAGCATCTGCGTGGTGGGGAATTAGGTTTTGAAGCTGTTTGAGCTAAGATTTTCAAGTTATTCATAATGAAAACCTATACTTTGTTTCGTGCGAGAACTCCATTCAAATGCATGTAATAGTCAGAAACGCACCGTCTCGGCGAAATAAAGCCTTTTTCTACAACTTCATGAAGTTACATGTAACTTTTGATAGAAGGCTCAGACACACATATTTATGGTTTTATCTCATAGAATTCTATATCCATGTGTTGAGCAAACAGGTTTTAAAGCTGTTTGAGCTACGATTTTCGAGTTATTCACAAGACGAAAACCTATACTTTGTTTCGTGCGAGAACTCCATTCAAATGCATGTAATAGTCAGAAACGCACTCTCTTGGCGAAATAAGGTGTTTTTGTACAACTTCATGAAGTTACATGTAACTTTTGATAGACGGCTCAGACACACATATTTATGGTTTTATCTCATAGAATTCTATATCCCCGTGTTGAGCAGACAGGTTTTAAAGCAGTTTGAGCTAAGATTTTCAAGTTATTCACATAATGAAAACCTATACTTTGTTTCGTGCGAGAACTCCATTCAAATGCATGTAATAGTCAGAAACGCACTGTCTCGGCGAAATAAAGCCTTTTTGTACAACTTCATGAAGTTAGCTGTAACTTTTGATAGAAGGCTCAGATATACGTATTCATGGCTTTGCCTTATAGAATTCAGCATCTGCGTGCTGGGGAAGTAGGTTTTGAAGCTGTTTGAGCTAAGATTTTCAAGTTATTCATAATGAAAACCTATACTTTGTTTCGTGCGAGAACTCCATTCAAATGCACGTAACAGTCAGAAACGCACTGTCTCGGCGAAATAAAGTGTTTTTGTACAACTTCATGAAGTTACATGTAACTTTTGATAGAAGGCTCAGATATACTTATTTATGGCTTTATCTTATAGAATTCAATATCCCCATGTTGAGCAGACAGGATTTGCAGCAGTTTGAGCTAAGATTTTCAAGATATTCACATAATGAAAACCTATACTTTGTTTCGTGCGAGAACTCCATTCAAATGCATGTAATAGTCAGAAACGCACTGTCTCGGCGAAATAAAGCCTTTTTGTACAACTTCATGAAGTTAGCTGTAACTTTTGATAGAAGGCTCAGATATACGTATTCATGGCTTTGCCTTATAGAATTCAGCATCTGCGTGCTGGGGAAATAGGTTTTGCAGCTGTTTGAGCTAAGATTTTCAAGTTATTCACATAATGAAAACCTATACTTTGTTTCGGGCGAGAACTCCATTCAAATGCATGTAATAGTCAGAAACGCACTGTCTTGGCGAAATAAAGTGTTTTTGTACAACTTCATGAAGTTACATGTAACTTTTGATAGAAGGTTTAGACACACATATTTATGGTTTTATCTCATAGAATTCAATATCCCCGTGTTGAGCAGACAGGTTTTGCAGCAGTTTGAGCTACGATTTTCAAGTTATTCACATAATGAAAACCTATACTTTGTTTCGTGCGAGAACTCCATTCAAATGCATGTAACAGTCAGAAACGCACTGTCTCGGCGAAATAAAGTGTTTTCGTACAACTTCATGAAGTTACATGTAACTTTTGATAGAAGGCTCAGATATACTTATTTATGGCTTTATCTTATAGAATTCTATATCCATGTGTTGAGCAAACAGGTTTTAAAGCTGTTTGAGCTAAGATTTTCGAGTTATTCACAAGACGAAAACCTATACTTTGTTTCGTGCGAGAACTCCATTCAAATGCATGTAATAGTCAGAAACTCACTGTCTCGGCGAAATAAAGTGTTTTTGTACAACTTCATGAAGTTACATGTAACTTTTGATAGAAGGCTCAGACACACATATTTATGGTTTTATCTCATAGAATTCAATATCCCCGTGTTGAGCAGACAGGTTTTAAAGCAGTTTGAGCTAAGATTTTCAAGTTATTCACATAATGAAAACCTATACTTTGTTTTGGGCGAGAACTCCATTCAACTGCATTGTAATAGTCAGAAACGCACTGTCTCGGCGAAATAAAGCCTTTTTGTACAACTTCATGAAGTTAGCTGTAACTTTTGATAGAAGGCTCAGATATACGTATTCATGGCTTTGCCTTATAGAATTCAGCATCTGCGTGCTGGGGAAATAGGTTTTGCAGCAGTTTGAGCTAAGATTTTCAAGTTATTCACATAATGAAAACCTATACTTTGTTTCGTGCGAGATCTCCATTCAAATGCATGTAATAGTCAGAAACGCACTGTCTTGGCGAAATAAAGTGTTTTTGTACAACTTCATGAAGTTAGCTGTACCTTTTGATAGAAGGCTCAGATATACGTATTCATGGCTTTGCCTTATAGAATTCAGCATCTGCGTGCTGGGGAAATAGGTTTTGCAGCTGTTTGAGCTAAGATTTTCAAGTTATTCACATATTGAAAACCTATACTTTGTTTCGGGCGAAAACTCCATTCAAATGCATTGTAATAGTCAGAAACGCACTGTCTCGGCGAAATAAAGCCTTTTTGTACAACTTCATGAAGTTACATGTAACTTTTGATAGAAGGCTCAGACACACATATTTATGGTTTTATCTCATAGAATTCAATATCCCCGTGTTGAGCAGACAGGTTTTGCAGCAGTTTGAGCTAAGATTTTCGAGTTATTCACATAATGAAAACCTATACTTTGTTTCGTGCGAGAACTCCATTCAAATGCATGTAACAGTCAGAAACGCACTGTCTCGGCGAAATAAAGTGTTTTTGTACAACTTCATGAAGTTACATGTAACTTTTGATAGAAGGCTCAGATATACTTATTTATGGCTTTATCTTATAGAATTCAATATCCCCGTGTTGAGCAGACAGGTTTTGCAGCAGTTTGAGCTAAGATTTTCAAGTTATTCACATAATGAAAACCTATACTTTGTTTCGGGCGAGAACTCCATTCAAATGCATTGTAATAGTCAGAAACGCACTGTCTCGGCGAAATAAAGCCTTTTTGTACAACTTCATGAAATTAGCTGTAACTTTTGATAGAAGGCTCAGATATACGTATTCATGGCTTTGCCTTATAGAATTCAGCATCTGCGTGCTGGGGAAATAGGTTTTGCAGCTGTTTGAGCTAAGATTTTCAAGTTATTCACATAATGAAAACCTATACTTTGTTTCGTGCGAGAACTCCATTCAAATGCATGTAATAGCGAGAAACGCACTGTTTTGGCGAAATAAAGCGTTTTTGTACAACTTCATAAACATAGCTATAACTTTTGATAGAAGGCTCAGATATACGTATTCATGGCTTTGCCTTATAGAATTCAGCATCTGCGTGCTGGGGAAATAGGTTTTAAAGCAGTTTGAGCTAAGATTTTCAAGTTATTCACATAATGAAAACCTATACTTTGTTTCGTGAGAGAACTCCATTCAAATGCATGTAATAGTCAGAAACGCACTGTGTTGGCGAAATAAAGTGTTTTTCTACAACTTCATGAAGTTACATGTAACTTTTGATAGAAGGCTCAGACACACATATTTATGGTTTTATCTCATAGAATTCAATATCCCCGTGTTGAGCAGTCAGGTTTTAAAGCAGTTTGAGCTAAGATTTTCAAGTTATTCACATAATGAAAACCTATACTTTGTTTCGTGCGAGAACTCCATTCAAATGCATGTAATAGTCAGAAACGCACTGTCTCGGCGAAATAAAGCCTTTTTGTACAACTTCATGAAGTTAGCTGTAACTTTTGATAGAAGGCTCAGATATACGTATTCATGGCTTTGCCTTATAGAATTCAGCATCTGCGTGCTGGGGAAGTAGGTTTTGAAGCTGTTTGAGCTAAGATTTTCAAGTTATTCATAATGAAAACCTATACTTTGTTTCGTGCGAGAACTCCATTCAAATGCATGTAACAGTCAGAAACGCACTGTCTCGGCGAAATAAAGTGTTTTTGTACAACTTCATGAAGTTACATGTAACTTTTGATAGAAGGCTCAGATATACGTATTTATGGCTTTATCTTATAGAATTCAATATCCCCATGTTGAGCAGACAGGTTTTGCAGCAGTTTGAGCTACGATTTTCAAGTTATTCACATAATGAAAACCTATACTTTGTTTCGTGCGAGAACTCCATTCAAATGCATGTAATAGTCAGAAACGCACTGTCTCGGCGAAATAAAGCCTTTTTGTACAACTTCATGAAGTTAGCTGTACCTTTTGATAGAAGGCTCAGATATACGTATTCATGGCTTTGCCTTATAGAATTCAGCATCTGCGTGCTGGGGAAATAGGTTTTGCAGCTGTTTGAGCTAAGATTTTCAAGTTATTCACATAATGAAAACCTATACTTTGTTTCTTGCGAGAACTCCATTCAAATGCATGTAATAGTCAGAAACGCACTGTCTTGGCGAAATAAAGTGTTTTTGTACAACTTCATGAAGTTAGCTGTACCTTTTGATAGAAGGCTCAGATATACGTATTCATGGCTTTGCCTTATAGAATTCAGCATCTGCGTGCTGGGGAAATAGGTTTTGCAGCTGTTTGAGCTAAGATTTTCAAGTTATTCACATATTGAAAACCTATACTTTGTTTCGGGCGAAAACTCCATTCAAATGCATTGTAATAGTCAGAAACGCACTGTCTCGGCGAAATAAAGCCTTTTTCTACAACTTCATGAAGTTACATGTAACTTTTGATAGAAGGCTCAGACACACATATTTATGGTTTTATCTCATAGAATTCAATATCCCCGTGTTGAGCAGACAGGTTTTGCAGCAGTTTGAGCTAAGATTTTCGAGTTATTCACATAATGAAAACCTATACTTTGTTTCGTGCGAGAACTCCATTCAAATGCATGTAACAGTCAGAAACGCACTGTCTCGGCGAAATAAAGTGTTTTTGTACAACTTCATGAAGTTACATGTAACTTTTGATAGAAGGCTCAGATATACTTATTTATGGCTTTATCTTATAGAATTCAATATCCCCGTGTTGAGCAGACAGGTTTTGCAGCAGTTTGAGCTAAGATTTTCAAGTTATTCACATAATGAAAACCTATACTTTGTTTCGGGCGAGAACTCCATTCAAATGCATTGTAATAGTCAGAAACGCACTGTCTCGGCGAAATAAAGCCTTTTTGTACAACTTCATGAAATTAGCTGTAACTTTTGATAGAAGGCTCAGATATACGTATTCATGGCTTTGCCTTATAGAATTCAGCATCTGCGTGCTGGGGAAATAGGTTTTGCAGCTGTTTGAGCTAAGATTTTCAAGTTATTCACATAATGAAAACCTATACTTTGTTTCGGGCGAGAACTCCATTCAAATGTATGTAATAGTCAGAAACGCACTGTCTCGGCGAAATAAAGCCTTTTTGTACAACTTCATGAAGTTACATGTAACTTTTGATAGAAGGCTCAGACACACATATTTATGGTTTTATCTCATAGAATTCAATATCCCCGTGTTGAGCAGACAGGTTTTGCAGCAGTTTGAGCTAAGATTTTCGAGTTATTCACATAATGAAAACCTATACTTTGTTTCGTGCGAGAACTCCATTCAAATGCATGTAACAGTCAGAAACGCACTGTCTCGGCGAAATAAAGTGTTTTTGTACAACTTCATGAAGTTACATGTAACTTTTGATTGAAGGCTCAGATATACTTATTTATGGCTTTATCTTATAGAATTCAATATCCCCGTGTTGAGCAGACAGGTTTTGCAGCAGTTTGAGCTAAGATTTTCAAGTTATTCACATAATGAAAACCTATACTTTGTTTCGGGCGAGAACTCCATTCAAATGCATTGTAATAGTCAGAAACGCACTGTCTCGGCGAAATAAAGCCTTTTTGTACAACTTCATGAAATTAGCTGTAACTTTTGATAGAAGGCTCAGATATACGTATTCATGGCTTTGCCTTATAGAATTCAGCATCTGCGTGCTGGGGAAATAGGTTTTGCAGCTGTTTGAGCTAAGATTTTCAAGTTATTCACATAATGAAAACCTATACTTTGTTTCGTGCGAGAACTCCATTCAAATGCATGTAATAGCGAGAAACGCACTGTTTTGGCGAAATAAAGCGTTTTTGTACAACTTCATAAACATAGCTATAACTTTTGATAGAAGGCTCAGATATACGTATTCATGGCTTTGCCTTATAGAATTCAGCATCTGCGTGCTGGGGAAATAGGTTTTAAAGCAGTTTGAGCTAAGATTTTCAAGTTATTCACATAATGAAAACCTATACTTTGTTTCGTGAGAGAACTCCATTCAAATGCATGTAATAGTCAGAAACGCACTGTCTTGGCGAAATAAAGTGTTTTTGTACAACTTCATGAAGTTACATGTAACTTTTGATAGACGGCTCAGACACACATATTTATGGTTTTATCTCATAGAATTCAATATCCCCGTGTTGAGCAGACAGGTTTTAAAGCAGTTTGAGCTAAGATTTTCAAGTTATTCACATAATGAAAACCTATACTTTGTTTCGTGCGAGAACTCCATTCAAATGCATGTAATAGTCAGAAACGCACTGTCTCGGCGAAATAAAGCCTTTTTGTACAACTTCATGAAGTTAGCTGTAACTTTTGATAGAAGGCTCAGATATACGTATTCATGGCTTTGCCTTATACAATTCAGCATCTGCGTGCTGGGGAATTAGGTTTTGAAGCTGTTTGAGCTAAGATTTTCAAGTTATTCATAATGAAAACCTATACTTTGTTTCGTGCGAGAACTCCATTCAAATGCATGTAATAGTCAGAAACGCACCGTCTCGGCGAAATAAAGCCTTTTTCTACAACTTCATGAAGTTACATGTAACTTTTGATAGAAGGCTCAGACACACATATTTATGGTTTTATCTCATAGAATTCAATATCCCCGTGTTGAGCAGTCGGGTTTTAAAGCAGTTTGAGCTAAGATTTTCAAGTTATTCACATAATGAAAACCTATACTTTGTTTCGTGCGAGAACTCCATTCAAATGCATGTAATAGTCAGAAACGCACTGTCTCGGCGAAATAAAGCCTTTTTGTACAACTTCATGAAGTTAGCTGTAACTTTTGATAGAAGGCTCAGATATACGTATTCATGGCTTTGCCTTATAGAATTCAGCATCTGCGTGCTGGGGAAGTAGGTTTTGAAGCTGTTTGAGCTAAGATTTTCAAGTTATTCATAATGAAAACCTATACTTTGTTTCGTGCGAGAACTCCATTCAAATGCATGTAATAGTCAGAAACGCACTGTCTCGGCGAAATAAAGCCTTTTTGTACAACTTCATGAAGTTACATGTAACTTTTGATAGAAGGCTCAGACACACATATTTATGGTTTTATCTCATAGAATTCAATATCCCCGTGTTGAGCAGACAGGTTTTAAAGCAGTTTGAGCTAAGATTTTCAAGTTATTCACATAATGAAAACCTATACTTTGTTTCGTGCGAGAACTCCATTCAAATGCATGTAATAGTCAGAAACGCACTGTCTCGGCGAAATAAAGCCTTTTTGTACAACTTCATGAAGTTAGCTGTACCTTTTGATAGAAGGCTCAGATATACGTATTCATGGCTTTGCCTTATAGAATTCAGCATCTGCGTGCTGGGGAAATAGGTTTTGCAGCTGTTTGAGCTAAGATTTTCAAGTTATTCACATAATGAAAACCTATACTTTGTTTCTTGCGAGAACTCCATTCAAATGCATGTAATAGTCAGAAACGCACTGTCTTGGCGAAATAAAGTGTTTTTGTACAACTTCATGAAGTTAGCTGTACCTTTTGATAGAAGGCTCAGATATACGTATTCATGGCTTTGCCTTATAGAATTCAGCATCTGCGTGCTGGGGAAATAGGTTTTGCAGCTGTTTGAGCTAAGATTTTCAAGTTATTCACATATTGAAAACCTATACTTTGTTTCGGGCGAAAACTCCATTCAAATGCATTGTAATAGTCAGAAACGCACTGTCTCGGCGAAATAAAGCCTTTTTCTACAACTTCATGAAGTTACATGTAACTTTTGATAGAAGGCTCAGACACACATATTTATGGTTTTATCTCATAGAATTCAATATCCCCGTGTTGAGCAGACAGGTTTTGCAGCAGTTTGAGCTAAGATTTTCAAGTTATTCACATAATGAAAACCTATACTTTGTTTCGGGCGAGAACTCCATTCAAATGCATTGTAATAGTCAGAAACGCACTGTCTCGGCGAAATAAAGCCTTTTTGTACAACTTCATGAAATTAGCTGTAACTTTTGATAGAAGGCTCAGATATACGTATTCATGGCTTTGCCTTATAGAATTCAGCATCTGCGTGCTGGGGAAATAGGTTTTGCAGCTGTTTGAGCAAAGATTTTCAAGTTATTCACATAATGAAAACCTATACTTTGTTTCGTGCGAGAACTCCATTCAAATGCATGTAATAGTCAGAAACGCACTGTCTCGGCGAAATAAAGCCTTTTTGTACAACTTCATGAAGTTAGCTGTACCTTTTGATAGAAGGCTCAGATATACGTATTCATGGCTTTGCCTTATAGAATTCAGCATCTGCGTGCTGGGGAAATAGGTTTTGCAGCTGTTTGAGCTAAGATTTTCAAGTTATTCACATAATGAAAACCTATACTTTGTTTCTTGCGAGAACTCCATTCAAATGCATGTAATAGTCAGAAACGCACTGTCTTGGCGAAATAAAGTGTTTTTGTACAACTTCATGAAGTTAGCTGTACCTTTTGATAGAAGGCTCAGATATACGTATTCATGGCTTTGCCTTATAGAATTCAGCATCTGCGTGCTGGGGAAATAGGTTTTGCAGCTGTTTGAGCTAAGATTTTCAAGTTATTCACATATTGAAAACCTATACTTTGTTTCGGGCGAAAACTCCATTCAAATGCATTGTAATAGTCAGAAACGCACTGTCTCGGCGAAATAAAGCCTTTTTCTACAACTTCATGAAGTTACATGTAACTTTTGATAGAAGGCTCAGACACACATATTTATGGTTTTATCTCATAGAATTCAATATCCCCGTGTTGAGCAGACAGGTTTTGCAGCAGTTTGAGCTAAGATTTTCAAGTTATTCACATAATGAAAACCTATACTTTGTTTCGGGCGAGAACTCCATTCAAATGCATTGTAATAGTCAGAAACGCACTGTCTCGGCGAAATAAAGCCTTTTTGTACAACTTCATGAAATTAGCTGTAACTTTTGATAGAAGGCTCAGATATACGTATTCATGGCTTTGCCTTATAGAATTCAGCATCTGCGTGCTGGGGAAATAGGTTTTGCAGCTGTTTGAGCAAAGATTTTCAAGTTATTCACATAATGAAAACCTATACTTTGTTTCGTGCGAGAACTCCATTCAAATGCATGTAATAGCGAGAAACGCACTGTTTTGGCGAAATAAAGCGTTTTTGTACAACTTCATAAACATAGCTATAACTTTTGATAGAAGGCTCAGATATACGTATTCATGGCTTTGCCTTATAGAATTCAGCATCTGCGTGCTGGGGAAATAGGTTTTAAAGCAGTTTGAGCTAAGATTTTCAAGTTATTCACATAATGAAAACCTATACTTTGTTTCGTGAGAGAACTCCATTCAAATGCATGTAATAGTCAGAAACGCACTGTCTTGGCGAAATAAAGTGTTTTTGTACAACTTCATGAAGTTACATGTAACTTTTGATAGACGGCTCAGACACACATATTTATGGTTTTATCTCATAGAATTCAATATCCCCGTGTTGAGCAGACAGGTTTTAAAGCAGTTTGAGCTAAGATTTTCAAGTTATTCACATAATGAAAACCTATACTTTGTTTCGTGCGAGAACTCCATTCAAATGCATGTAATAGTCAGAAACGCACTGTCTCGGCGAAATAAAGCCTTTTTGTACAACTTCATGAAGTTAGCTGTAACTTTTGATAGAAGGCTCAGATATACGTATTCATGGCTTTGCCTTATACAATTCAGCATCTGCGTGCTGGGGAATTAGGTTTTGAAGCTGTTTGAGCTAAGATTTTCAAGTTATTCATAATGAAAACCTATACTTTGTTTCGTGCGAGAACTCCATTCAAATGCATGTAATAGTCAGAAACGCACTGTCTCGGCGAAATAAAGCCTTTTTCTACAACTTCATGAAGTTACATGTAACTTTTGATAGAAGGCTCAGACACACATATTTATGGTTTTATCTCATAGAATTCAATATCCCCGTGTTGAGGAGTCAGGTTTTAAAGCAGTTTGAGCTAAGATTTTCAAGTTATTCACATAATGAAAACCTATACTTTGTTTCGTGCGAGAACTCCATTCAAATGCATGTAATAGTCAGAAACGCACTGTCTCGGCGAAATAAAGCCTTTTTGTACAACTTCATGAAGTTACATGTAACTTTTGATAGAAGGCTCAGATATACTTATTTATGGCTTTATCTTATAGAATTCAATATCCCCGTGTTGAGCAGACAGGTTTTGCAGCAGTTTGAGCTAAGATTTTCAAGTTATTCACATAATGAAAACCTATACTTTGTTTCGGGCGAGAACTCCATTCAAATGCATTGTAATAGTCAGAAACGCACTGTCTCGGCGAAATAAAGCCTTTTTGTACAACTTCATGAAGTTAGCTGTACCTTTTGATAGAAGGCTCAGATATACGTATTCATGGCTTTGCCTTATAGAATTCAGCATCTGCGTGCTGGGGAAATAGGTTTTGCAGCTGTTTGAGCTAAGATTTTCAAGTTATTCACATATTGAAAACCTATACTTTGTTTCGGGCGAAAACTCCATTCAAATGCATTGTAATAGTCAGAAACGCACTGTCTCGGCGAAATAAAGCCTTTTTCTACAACTTCATGAAGTTACATGTAACTTTTGATAGAAGGCTCAGACACACATATTTATGGTTTTATCTCATAGAATTCAATATCCCCGTGTTGAGCAGACAGGTTTTGCAGCAGTTTGAGCTAAGATTTTCGAGTTATTCACATAATGAAAACCTATACTTTGTTTCGTGCGAGAACTCCATTCAAATGCATGTAACAGTCAGAAACGCACTGTCTCGGCGAAATAAAGTGTTTTTGTACAACTTCATGAAGTTACATGTAACTTTTGATAGAAGGCTCAGATATACTTATTTATGGCTTTATCTTATAGAATTCAATATCCCCGTGTTGAGCAGACAGGTTTTGCAGCAGTTTGAGCTAAGATTTTCAAGTTATTCACATAATGAAAACCTATACTTTGTTTCGGGCGAGAACTCCATTCAAATGCATTGTAATAGTCAGAAACGCACTGTCTCGGCGAAATAAAGCCTTTTTGTACAACTTCATGAAATTAGCTGTAACTTTTGATAGAAGGCTCAGATATACGTATTCATGGCTTTGCCTTATAGAATTCAGCATCTGCGTGCTGGGGAAATAGGTTTTGCAGCTGTTTGAGCTAAGATTTTCAAGTTATTCACATAATGAAAACCTATACTTTGTTTCGTGCGAGAACTCCATTCAAATGCATGTAATAGCGAGAAACGCACTGTTTTGGCGAAATAAAGCGTTTTTGTACAACTTCATAAACATAGCTATAACTTTTGATAGAAGGCTCAGATATACGTATTCATGGCTTTGCCTTATAGAATTCAGCATCTGCGTGCTGGGGAAATAGGTTTTAAAGCAGTTTGAGCTAAGATTTTCAAGTTATTCACATAATGAAAACCTATACTTTGTTTCGTGAGAGAACTCCATTCAAATGCATGTAATAGTCAGAAACGCACTGTGTTGGCGAAATAAAGTGTTTTTCTACAACTTCATGAAGTTACATGTAACTTTTGATAGAAGGCTCAGACACACATATTTATGGTTTTATCTCATAGAATTCAATATCCCCGTGTTGAGCAGTCAGGTTTTAAAGCAGTTTGAGCTAAGATTTTCAAGTTATTCACATAATGAAAACCTATACTTTGTTTCGTGCGAGAACTCCATTCAAATGCATGTAATAGTCAGAAACGCACTGTCTTGGCGAAATAAAGTCTTTTTGTACAACTTCATGAAGTTACATGTAACTTTTGATAGACGGCTCAGACACACATATTTATGGTTTTATCTCATAGAATTCAATATCCCCGTGTTGAGCAGACAGGTTTTAAAGCAGTTTGAGCTAAGATTTTCAAGTTATTCACATAATGAAAACCTATACTTTGTTTCGTGCGAGAACTCCATTCAAATGCATGTAATAGTCAGAAACGCACTGTCTCGGCGAAATAAAGCCTTTTTGTACAACTTCATGAAGTTAGCTGTAACTTTTGATAGAAGGCTCAGATATACGTATTCATGGCTTTGCCTTATACAATTCAGCATCTGCGTGCTGGGGAATTAGGTTTTGAAGCTGTTTGAGCTAAGATTTTCAAGTTATTCATAATGAAAACCTATACTTTGTTTCGTGCGAGAACTCCATTCAAATGCATGTAATAGTCAGAAACGCACTGTCTCGGCGAAATAAAGCCTTTTTGTACAACTTCATGAAGTTACATGTAACTTTTGATAGAAGGCTCAGATATACTTATTTATGGCTTTATCTTATAGAATTCAATATCCCCGTGTTGAGCAGACAGGTTTTGCAGCAGTTTGAGCTAAGATTTTCAAGTTATTCACATAATGAAAACCTATACTTTGTTTCGGGCGAGAACTCCATTCAAATGCATTGTAATAGTCAGAAACGCACTGTCTCGGCGAAATAAAGCCTTTTTGTACAACTTCATGAAATTAGCTGTAACTTTTGATAGAAGGCTCAGATATACGTATTCATGGCTTTGCCTTATAGAATTCAGCATCTCCGTGCTGGGGAAATAGGTTTTGCAGCTGTTTGAGCTAAGATTTTCAAGTTATTCACATAATGAAAACCTATACTTTGTTTCGTGCGAGAACTCCATTCAAATGCATGTAATAGTCAGAAACGCACTGTTTTGGCGAAATAAAGCGTTTTTGTACAACTTCATAAACATAGCTATAACTTTTGATAGAAGGCTCAGATATACGTATTCATGGCTTTGCCTTATAGAATTCAGCATCTGCGTGCTGGGGAAACAGGTTTTAAAGCAGTTTGAGCTAAGATTTTCAAGTTATTCACATAATGAAAACCTATACTTTGTTTCGTGCGAGAACTCCATTCAAATGCATGTAATAGCGAGAAACGCACTGTTTTGGCGAAATAAAGCGTTTTTGTACAACTTCATAAACATAGCTATAACTTTTGATAGAAGGCTCAGATATACGTATTCATGGCTTTGCCTTATAGAATTCAGCATCTGCGTGCTGGGGAAACAGGTTTTAAAGCAGTTTGAGCTAAGATTTTCAAGTTATTCACATAATGAAAACCTATACTTTGTTTCGTGAGAGAACTCCATTCAAATGCATGTAATAGTCAGAAACGCACTGTCTTGGCGAAATAAAGTGTTTTTGTACAACTTCATGAAGTTACATGTAACTTTTGATAGACGGCTCAGACACACATATTTATGGTTTTATCTCATAGAATTCAATATCCCCGTGTTGAGCAGACAGGTTTTAAAGCAGTTTGAGCTAAGATTTTCAAGTTATTCACATAATGAAAACCTATACTTTGTTTCGTGCGAGAACTCCATTCAAATGCATGTAATAGTCAGAAACGCACTGTCTCGGCGAAATAAAGCCTTTTTGTACAACTTCATGAAGTTAGCTGTAACTTTTGATAGAAGGCTCAGATATACGTATTCATGGCTTTGCCTTATAGAATTCAGCATCTGCGTGCTGGGGAATTAGGTTTTGAAGCTGTTTGAGCTAAGATTTTCAAGTTATTCATAATGAAAACCTATACTTTGTTTCGTGCGAGAACTCCATTCAAATGCATGTAATAGTCAGAAACGCACCGTCTCGGCGAAATAAAGCCTTTTTCTACAACTTCATGAAGTTACATGTAACTTTTGATAGAAGACTCAGACACACATATTTATGGTTTTATCTCATAGAATTCAATATCCCCGTGTTGAGCAGTCAGGTTTTAAAGCAGTTTGAGCTAAGATTTTCAAGTTATTCACATAATGAAAACCTATACTTTGTTTCGTGCGAGAACTCCATTCAAATGCATGTAACAGTCAGAAACGCACTGTCTCGGCGAAATAAAGTGTTTTTGTACAACTTCATGAAGTTAGCTGTAACTTTTGATAGAAGGCTCAGATATACGTATTCATGGCTTTGCCTTATAGAATTCAGCATCTGCGTGCTGGGGAAGTAGGTTTTGAAGCTGTTTGAGCTAAGATTTTCAAGTTATTCATAATGAAAACCTATACTTTGTTTCGTGCGAGAACTCCATTCAAATGCATGTAACAGTCAGAAACGCACTGTCTCGGCGAAATAAAGTGTTTTTGTACAACTTCATGAAGTTACATGTAACTTTTGATAGAAGGCTCAGATATACTTATTTATGGCTTTATCTTATAGAATTCAATATCCCCATGTTGAGCAGACAGGTTTTGCAGCAGTTTGAGCTAAGATTTTCAAGTTATTCACATAATGAAAACCTATACTTTGTTTCGTGCGAGAACTCCATTCAAATGCATGTAATAGTCAGAAACGCACTGTCTCGGCGAAATAAAGCCTTTTTGTACAACTTCATGAAGTTAGCTGTAACTTTTGATAGAAGGCTCAGATATACGTATTCATGGCTTTGCCTTATAGAATTCAGCATCTGCGTGCTGGGGAAATAGGTTTTGCAGCTGTTTGAGCTAAGATTTTCAAGTTATTCACATAATGAAAACCTATACTTTGTTTCGTGAGAGAACTCCATTCAAATGCATGTAATAGTCAGAAACTCACTGTCTCGGCGAAATAAAGCCTTTTTGTACAACTTCATGAAGTTACATGTAACTTTTGATAGAAGGCTCAGACACACATATTTATGGTTTTATCTCATAGAATTCAATATCCCCGTGTTGAGCAGACAGGTTTTAAAGCAGTTTGAGCTAAGATTTTCAAGTTATTCACATAATGAAAACCTATACTTTGTTTCGTGCGAGAACTCCATTCAAATGCATGTAATAGTCAGAAACGCACTGTCTTGGCGAAATAAAGTGTTTTTGTACAACTTCATGAAGTTACATGTAACTTTTGATAGAAGGTTTAGACACACATATTTATGGTTTTATCTCATAGAATTCAATATCCCTATGTTGAGCAGACAGGTTTTGCAGCAGTTTGAGCTAAGATTTTCAAGTTATTCACATAATGAAAACCTATACTTTGTTTCGTGCGAGAACTCCATTCAAATGCATGTAATAGTCAGAAACGCACTGTCTCGGCGAAATAAAGTGTTTTTGTACAACTTCATGAAGTTACATGTAACTTTTGATAGAAGGCTCAGATATACTTATTTATGGCTTTATCTTATAGAATTCAATATCCCCGTGTTGAGCAGACAGGTTTTGCAGCAGTTTGAGCTAAGATTTTCAAGTTATTCACATAATGAAAACCTATACTTTGTTTCGGGCGAGAACTCCATTCAAATGCATTGTAATAGTCAGAAACGCACTGTCTCGGCGAAATAAAGCCTTTTTGTACAACTTCATGAAGTTAGCTGTACCTTTTGATAGAAGGCTCAGATATACGTATTCATGGCTTTGCCTTATAGAATTCAGCATCTGCGTGCTGGGGAAATAGGTTTTGCAGCTGTTTGAGCTAAGATTTTCAAGTTATTCACATATTGAAAACCTATACTTTGTTTCGGGCGAAAACTCCATTCAAATGCATTGTAATAGTCAGAAACGCACTGTCTCGGCGAAATAAAGCCTTTTTCTACAACTTCATGAAGTTACATGTAACTTTTGATAGAAGGCTCAGACACACATATTTATGGTTTTATCTCATAGAATTCAATATCCCCGTGTTGAGCAGACAGGTTTTGCAGCAGTTTGAGCTAAGATTTTCGAGTTATTCACATAATGAAAACCTATACTTTGTTTCGTGCGAGAACTCCATTCAAATGCATGTAACAGTCAGAAACGCACTGTCTCGGCGAAATAAAGTGTTTTTGTACAACTTCATGAAGTTACATGTAACTTTTGATAGAAGGCTCAGATATACTTATTTATGGCTTTATCTTATAGAATTCAATATCCCCGTGTTGAGCAGACAGGTTTTGCAGCAGTTTGAGCTAAGATTTTCAAGTTATTCACATAATGAAAACCTATACTTTGTTTCGGGCGAGAACTCCATTCAAATGCATTGTAATAGTCAGAAACGCACTGTCTCGGCGAAATAAAGCCTTTTTGTACAACTTCATGAAATTAGCTGTAACTTTTGATAGAAGGCTCAGATATACGTATTCATGGCTTTGCCTTATAGAATTCAGCATCTGCGTGCTGGGGAAATAGGTTTTGCAGCTGTTTGAGCTAAGATTTTCAAGTTATTCACATAATGAAAACCTATACTTTGTTTCGTGCGAGAACTCCATTCAAATGCATGTAATAGCGAGAAACGCACTGTTTTGGCGAAATAAAGCGTTTTTGTACAACTTCATAAACATAGCTATAACTTTTGATAGAAGGCTCAGATATACGTATTCATGGCTTTGCCTTATAGAATTCAGCATCTGCGTGCTGGGGAAATAGGTTTTAAAGCAGTTTGAGCTAAGATTTTCAAGTTATTCACATAATGAAAACCTATACTTTGTTTCGTGAGAGAACTCCATTCAAATGCATGTAATAGTCAGAAACGCACTGTGTTGGCGAAATAAAGTGTTTTTCTACAACTTCATGAAGTTACATGTAACTTTTGATAGAAGGCTCAGACACACATATTTATGGTTTTATCTCATAGAATTCAATATCCCCGTGTTGAGCAGTCAGGTTTTAAAGCAGTTTGAGCTAAGATTTTCAAGTTATTCACATAATGAAAACCTATACTTTGTTTCGTGCGAGAACTCCATTCAAATGCATGTAATAGTCAGAAACGCACTGTCTTGGCGAAATAAAGTCTTTTTGTACAACTTCATGAAGTTACATGTAACTTTTGATAGACGGCTCAGACACACATATTTATGGTTTTATCTCATAGAATTCAATATCCCCGTGTTGAGCAGACAGGTTTTAAAGCAGTTTGAGCTAAGATTTTCAAGTTATTCACATAATGAAAACCTATACTTTGTTTCGTGCGAGAACTCCATTCAAATGCATGTAATAGTCAGAAACGCACTGTCTCGGCGAAATAAAGCCTTTTTGTACAACTTCATGAAGTTAGCTGTAACTTTTGATAGAAGGCTCAGATATACGTATTCATGGCTTTGCCTTATACAATTCAGCATCTGCGTGCTGGGGAATTAGGTTTTGAAGCTGTTTGAGCTAAGATTTTCAAGTTATTCATAATGAAAACCTATACTTTGTTTCGTGCGAGAACTCCATTCAAATGCATGTAATAGTCAGAAACGCACTGTCTCGGCGAAATAAAGCCTTTTTGTACAACTTCATGAAGTTACATGTAACTTTTGATAGAAGGCTCAGATATACTTATTTATGGCTTTATCTTATAGAATTCAATATCCCCGTGTTGAGCAGACAGGTTTTGCAGCAGTTTGAGCTAAGATTTTCAAGTTATTCACATAATGAAAACCTATACTTTGTTTCGGGCGAGAACTCCATTCAAATGCATTGTAATAGTCAGAAACGCACTGTCTCGGCGAAATAAAGCCTTTTTGTACAACTTCATGAAATTAGCTGTAACTTTTGATAGAAGGCTCAGATATACGTATTCATGGCTTTGCCTTATAGAATTCAGCATCTCCGTGCTGGGGAAATAGGTTTTGCAGCTGTTTGAGCTAAGATTTTCAAGTTATTCACATAATGAAAACCTATACTTTGTTTCGTGCGAGAACTCCATTCAAATGCATGTAATAGTCAGAAACGCACTGTTTTGGCGAAATAAAGCGTTTTTGTACAACTTCATAAACATAGCTATAACTTTTGATAGAAGGCTCAGATATACGTATTCATGGCTTTGCCTTATAGAATTCAGCATCTGCGTGCTGGGGAAACAGGTTTTAAAGCAGTTTGAGCTAAGATTTTCAAGTTATTCACATAATGAAAACCTATACTTTGTTTCGTGCGAGAACTCCATTCAAATGCATGTAATAGCGAGAAACGCACTGTTTTGGCGAAATAAAGCGTTTTTGTACAACTTCATAAACATAGCTATAACTTTTGATAGAAGGCTCAGATATACGTATTCATGGCTTTGCCTTATAGAATTCAGCATCTGCGTGCTGGGGAAACAGGTTTTAAAGCAGTTTGAGCTAAGATTTTCAAGTTATTCACATAATGAAAACCTATACTTTGTTTCGTGAGAGAACTCCATTCAAATGCATGTAATAGTCAGAAACGCACTGTCTTGGCGAAATAAAGTGTTTTTGTACAACTTCATGAAGTTACATGTAACTTTTGATAGACGGCTCAGACACACATATTTATGGTTTTATCTCATAGAATTCAATATCCCCGTGTTGAGCAGACAGGTTTTAAAGCAGTTTGAGCTAAGATTTTCAAGTTATTCACATAATGAAAACCTATACTTTGTTTCGTGCGAGAACTCCATTCAAATGCATGTAATAGTCAGAAACGCACTGTCTCGGCGAAATAAAGCCTTTTTGTACAACTTCATGAAGTTAGCTGTAACTTTTGATAGAAGGCTCAGATATACGTATTCATGGCTTTGCCTTATAGAATTCAGCATCTGCGTGCTGGGGAATTAGGTTTTGAAGCTGTTTGAGCTAAGATTTTCAAGTTATTCATAATGAAAACCTATACTTTGTTTCGTGCGAGAACTCCATTCAAATGCATGTAATAGTCAGAAACGCACCGTCTCGGCGAAATAAAGCCTTTTTCTACAACTTCATGAAGTTACATGTAACTTTTGATAGAAGACTCAGACACACATATTTATGGTTTTATCTCATAGAATTCAATATCCCCGTGTTGAGCAGTCAGGTTTTAAAGCAGTTTGAGCTAAGATTTTCAAGTTATTCACATAATGAAAACCTATACTTTGTTTCGTGCGAGAACTCCATTCAAATGCATGTAACAGTCAGAAACGCACTGTCTCGGCGAAATAAAGTGTTTTTGTACAACTTCATGAAGTTAGCTGTAACTTTTGATAGAAGGCTCAGATATACGTATTCATGGCTTTGCCTTATAGAATTCAGCATCTGCGTGCTGGGGAAGTAGGTTTTGAAGCTGTTTGAGCTAAGATTTTCAAGTTATTCATAATGAAAACCTATACTTTGTTTCGTGCGAGAACTCCATTCAAATGCATGTAACAGTCAGAAACGCACTGTCTCGGCGAAATAAAGTGTTTTTGTACAACTTCATGAAGTTACATGTAACTTTTGATAGAAGGCTCAGATATACTTATTTATGGCTTTATCTTATAGAATTCAATATCCCCATGTTGAGCAGACAGGTTTTGCAGCAGTTTGAGCTAAGATTTTCAAGTTATTCACATAATGAAAACCTATACTTTGTTTCGTGCGAGAACTCCATTCAAATGCATGTAATAGTCAGAAACGCACTGTCTCGGCGAAATAAAGCCTTTTTGTACAACTTCATGAAGTTAGCTGTAACTTTTGATAGAAGGCTCAGATATACGTATTCATGGCTTTGCCTTATAGAATTCAGCATCTGCGTGCTGGGGAAATAGGTTTTGCAGCTGTTTGAGCTAAGATTTTCAAGTTATTCACATAATGAAAACCTATACTTTGTTTCGTGAGAGAACTCCATTCAAATGCATGTAATAGTCAGAAACTCACTGTCTCGGCGAAATAAAGCCTTTTTGTACAACTTCATGAAGTTACATGTAACTTTTGATAGAAGGCTCAGACACACATATTTATGGTTTTATCTCATAGAATTCAATATCCCCGTGTTGAGCAGACAGGTTTTAAAGCAGTTTGAGCTAAGATTTTCAAGTTATTCACATAATGAAAACCTATACTTTGTTTCGTGCGAGAACTCCATTCAAATGCATGTAATAGTCAGAAACGCACTGTCTTGGCGAAATAAAGTGTTTTTGTACAACTTCATGAAGTTACATGTAACTTTTGATAGAAGGTTTAGACACACATATTTATGGTTTTATCTCATAGAATTCAATATCCCTATGTTGAGCAGACAGGTTTTGCAGCAGTTTGAGCTAAGATTTTCAAGTTATTCACATAATGAAAACCTATACTTTGTTTCGTGCGAGAACTCCATTAAAATGCATGTAACAGTCAGAAACGCACTGTCTCGGCGAAATAAAGTGTTTTTGTACAACTTCATGAAGTTACATGTAACTTTTGATAGAAGGCTCAGACACACATATTTATGGCTTTATCTTATAGAATTCTATATCCCCGTGTTGAGCAAACAGGTTTTAAAGCAGTTTGAGCTAAGATTTTCAAGTTATTCACATAATGAAAACCTATACTTTGTTTCGTGCGAGAACTCCATTCAAATGCATGTAATAGTCAGAAACGCACTGTCTCGGCGAAATAAAGCCTTTTTGTACAACTTCATGACGTTACATGTAACTTTTGATAGAAGGCTCAGATATACGTATTCATGGCTTTGCCTTATAGAATTCAGCATCTGCGTGCTGGGGAAATAGGTTTTAAAGCAGTTTGAGCTAAGATTTTCGAGTTATTCACAAGATGAAAACCTATACTTTGTTTCGTGCGAGAACTCCATTCAAATGCATGTAACAGTCAGAAACGCACTGTCTCGGCGAAATAAAGTGTTTTTGTACAACTTCATGAAGTTACATGTAACTTTTGATAGAAGGCTCAGATATACTTATTTATGGCTTTATCTTATAGAATTCTATGTGTTGAGCAAACAGGTTTTAAAGCAGTTTGAGCTACGATTTTCGAGTTATTCACAAGACGAAAACCTATACTTTGTTTCGTGCGAAAACTCCATTCAAATGCATGTCATAGTCAGAAACTCACTGTCTCGGCGAAATAAAGTCTTTTTGTACAACTTCATGAAGTTACATGTAACTTTTGATAGAAGGCTCAGATATACTTATTTATGGCTTTATCTTATAGAATTCTATATCCCCGTGTTGAGCAAACAGGTTTTACAGCTGTTTGAGCTAAGATTTTCGAGTTATTCACAAGATGAAAACCTATACTTTGTTTCGTGCGAGAACTCCATTCAAATGCATGTAATAGTCAGAAACGCACTGTCTCGGCGAAATAAAGCCTTTTTCTACAACTTCATGAAGTTACATGTAACTTTTGATAGAAGGCTCAGATATACGTATTCATGGCTTTGCCTTATAGAATTCAGCATCTGCGTGCTGGGGAAAGAGGTTTTGCAGCTGTTTGAGCTAAGATTTTCAAGTTATTCACATAATGAAAACCTATACTTTGTTTCGTGAGAGAACTCCATTCAAATGCATGTAATAGTCAGAAACTCACTGTCTCGGCGAAATAAAGCCTTTTTGTACAACTTCATGAAGTTAGCTGTAACTTTTGATAGAAGGCTCAGATATACGTATTCATGGCTTTGCCTTATAGAATTCAGCATCTGCGTGCTGGGGAAATAGGTTTTGCAGCTGTTTGAGCTAAGATTTTCAAGTTATTCACATATTGAAAACCTATACTTTGTTTCGTGCGAGAACTCCATTCAAATGCATGTAATAGTCAGAAACGCACTGTCTTGGCGAAATAAAGTGTATTTGTACAACTTCATGAAGTTACATGTAACTTTTGATAGAAGGTTTAGACACACATATTTATGGTTTTATCTCATAGAATTCAATATCCCCGTGTTGAGCAGACTGGTTTTGCAGCAGTTTGAGCTAAGATTTTCAAGTTATTCACATAATGAAAACCTATACTTTGTTTCGTGCGAGAACTCCATTCAAATGCATGTAACAGTCAGAAACGCACTGTCTCGGCGAAATAAAGTGTTTTTGTACAACTTCATGAAGTTACATGTAACTTTTGATAGAAGGCTCAGACACACATATTTATGGTTTTATCTCATAGAATTCTATGTGTTGAGCAAACAGGTTTTAAAGCTGTTTGAGCTACGATTTTCGAGTTATTCACAAGACGAAAACCTATACTTTGTTTCGTGCGAGAACTCCATTAAAATGCATGTAACAGTCAGAAACGCACTGTCTCGGCGAAATAAAGTGTTTTTGTACAACTTCATGAAGTTACATGTAACTTTTGATAGAAGGCTCAGATATACTTATTTATGGCTTTATCTTATAGAATTCTATGTGTTGAGCAAACAGGTTTTAAAGTAGTTTGAGCTACGATTTTCGAGTTATTCACAAGATGAAAACCTATACTTTGTTTCGTGCGAAAACTCCATTCAAATGCATGTCATAGTCAGAAACTCACTGTCTCGGCGAAATAAAGTCTTTTTGTACAACTTCATGAAGTTACATGTAACTTTTGATAGAAGGCTCAGATATACTTATTTATGGCTTTATCTTATAGAATTCTATATCCCCGTGTTGAGCAAACAGGTTTTACAGCTGTTTGAGCTAAGATTTTCGAGTTATTCACAAGATGAAAACCTATACTTTGTTTCGTGCGAGAACACCATTCAAATGCATGTAATAGTCAGAAACGCACTGTCTCGGCGAAATAAAGCCTTTTTCTACAACTTCATGAAGTTACATGTAACTTTTGATAGAAGGCTCAGACACACATATTTATGGTTTTATCTCATAGAATTCAATATCCCCGTGTTGAGCAGACAGGTTTTAAAGCAGTTTGAGCTAAGATTTTCAAGTTATTCACATAATGAAAACCTATACTTTGTTTCGTGCGAGAACTCCATTCAAATGCATGTAACAGTCAGAAACGCACTGTCTCGGCGAAATAAAGTGTTTTTGTACAACTTCATGAAGTTACATGTAACTTTTGATAGAAGGCTCAGATATACTTATTTATGGCTTTATCTTATAGAATTCAATATCCCCGTGTTGAGCAGACAGGTTTTGCAGCAGTTTGAGCTAAGATTTTCAAGTTATTCACATAATGAAAACCTATACTTTGTTTCGTGCGAGAACTCCATTCAAATGCATGTAATAGTCAGAAACGCACTGTCTTGGCGAAATAAAGTGTATTTGTACAACTTCATGAAGTTACATGTAACTTTTGATAGAAGGCTCAGATATACGTATTCATGGCTTTGCCTTATAGAATTCAGCATCTGCGTGCTGGGGAAATAGGTTTTGCAGCTGTTTGAGCTAAGATTTTCAAGTTATTCACATAATGAAAACCTATACTTTGTTTCGGGCGAGAACTCCATTCAAATGCATGTAACAGTCAGAAACGCACTGTCTTGGCGAAATAAAGTGTTTTTGTACAACTTCATGAAGTTACATGTAACTTTTGATAGAAGGTTTAGACACACATATTTATGGTTTTATCTCATAGAATTCAATATCCCCGTGTTGAGCAGACTGGTTTTGCAGCAGTTTGAGCTAAGATTTTCAAGTTATTCACATAATGAAAACCTATACTTTGTTTCGTGCGAGAACTCCATTCAAATGCATGTAACAGTCAGAAACGCACTGTCTCGGCGAAATAAAGTGTTTTTGTACAACTTCATGAAGTTACATGTAACTTTTGATAGAAGGCTCAGACACACATATTTATGGTTTTATCTCATAGAATTCTATGTGTTGAGCAAACAGGTTTTAAAGCTGTTTGAGCTACGATTTTCGAGTTATTCACAAGACGAAAACCTATACTTTGTTTCGTGCGAGAACTCCATTAAAATGCATGTAACAGTCAGAAACGCACTGTCTCGGCGAAATAAAGTGTTTTTGTACAACTTCATGAAGTTACATGTAACTTTTGATAGAAGGCTCAGATATACTTATTTATGGCTTTATCTTATAGAATTCTATGTGTTGAGCAAACAGGTTTTAAAGTAGTTTGAGCTACGATTTTCGAGTTATTCACAAGATGAAAACCTATACTTTGTTTCGTGCGAAAACTCCATTCAAATGCATGTCATAGTCAGAAACTCACTGTCTCGGCGAAATAAAGTCTTTTTGTACAACTTCATGAAGTTACATGTAACTTTTGATAGAAGGCTCAGATATACTTATTTATGGCTTTATCTTATAGAATTCTATATCCCCGTGTTGAGCAAACAGGTTTTACAGCTGTTTGAGCTAAGATTTTCGAGTTATTCACAAGATGAAAACCTATACTTTGTTTCGTGCGAGAACACCATTCAAATGCATGTAATAGTCAGAAACGCACTGTCTCGGCGAAATAAAGCCTTTTTCTACAACTTCATGAAGTTACATGTAACTTTTGATAGAAGGCTCAGACACACATATTTATGGTTTTATCTCATAGAATTCAATATCCCCGTGTTGAGCAGACAGGTTTTAAAGCAGTTTGAGCTAAGATTTTCAAGTTATTCACATAATGAAAACCTATACTTTGTTTCGTGCGAGAACTCCATTCAAATGCATGTAACAGTCAGAAACGCACTGTCTCGGCGAAATAAAGTGTTTTTGTACAACTTCATGAAGTTACATGTAACTTTTGATAGAAGGCTCAGATATACTTATTTATGGCTTTATCTTATAGAATTCAATATCCCCGTGTTGAGCAGACAGGTTTTGCAGCAGTTTGAGCTAAGATTTTCAAGTTATTCACATAATGAAAACCTATACTTTGTTTCGTGCGAGAACTCCATTCAAATGCATGTAATAGTCAGAAACGCACTGTCTCGGCGAAATAAAGCCTTTTTGTATAACTTCATGAAGTTAGCTGTAACTTTTGATAGAAGGCTCAGATATACGTATTCATGGCTTTGCCTTATAGAATTCAGCATCTGCGTGCTGGGGAAATAGGTTTTGCAGCTGTTTGAGCTAAGATTTTCAAGTTATTCACATAATGAAAACCTATACTTTGTTTCGTGCGAGAACTCCATTCAAATGCATGTAATAGTCAGAAACGCACTGTCTCGGCGAAATAAAGCCTTTTTCTACAACTTCATGAAGTTACATGTAACTTTTGATAGAAGGCTCAGACACACATATTTATGGTTTTATCTCATAGAATTCAATATCCCCGTGTTGAGCAGACAGGTTTTAAAGCAGTTTGAGCTAAGATTTTCAAGTTATTCACATAATGAAAACCTATACTTTGTTTCGTGCGAGAACTCCATTCAAATGCATGTAACAGTCAGAAACACACTGTCTCGGCGAAATAAAGCGTTTTTGTACAACTTCATAAACATAGCTATAACTTTTGATAGAAGGCTCAGATATACGTATTCATGGCTTTGCCTTATAGAATTCAGCATCTGCGTGCTGGGGAAATAGGTTTTAAAGCAGTTTGAGCTAAGATTTTCAAGTTATTCACATAATGAAAACCTATACTTTGTTTCGTGAGAGAACTCCATTCAAATGCATGTAACAGTCAGAAACGCACTGTCTCGGCGAAATAAAGTGTTTTTGTACAACTTCATGAAGTTACATGTAACTTTTGATAGAAGGCTCAGATATACTTATTTATGGCTTTATCTTATAGAATTCTATGTGTTGAGCAAACAGGTTTTAAAGCAGTTTGAGCTACGATTTTCGAGTTATTCACAAGACGAAAACCTATACTTTGTTTCGTGCGAAAACTCCATTCAAATGCATGTCATAGTCAGAAACTCACTGTCTCGGCGAAATAAAGCCTTTTTGTACAACTTCATGAAGTTACATGTAACTTTTGATAGAAGGCTCAGATATACGTATTCATGGCTTTGCCTTATAGAATTCAGCATCTGCGTGCTGGGGAAAGAGGTTTTGCAGCTGTTTGAGCTAAGATTTTCAAGTTATTCACAAGATGAAAACCTATACTTTGTTTCGTGCGAGAACTCCATTCAAATGCATGTAACAGTCAGAAACGCACTGTCTCGGCGAAATAAAGTGTTTTTGTACAACTTCATGAAGTTACATGTAACTTTTGATAGAAGGCTCAGATATACTTATTTATGGCTTTATCTTATAGAATTCAATATCCCCGTGTTGAGCAGACAGGTTTTGCAGCAGTTTGAGCTAAGATTTTCAAGTTATTCACATAATGAAAACCTATACTTTGTTTCGTGCGAGAACTCCATTCAAATGCATGTAATAGTCAGAAACGCACTGTCTCGGCGAAATAAAGCCTTTTTGTACAACTTCATGACGTTACATGTAACTTTTGATAGAAGGCTCAGATATACGTATTCATGGCTTTGCCTTATAGAATTCAGCATCTGCGTGCTGGGGAAATAGGTTTTAAAGCAGTTTGAGCTAAGATTTTCAAGTTATTCACAAGATGAAAACCTATACTTTGTTTCGTGAGAGAACTCCATTCAAATGCATGTAACAGTCAGAAACGCACTGTCTCGGCGAAATAAAGTGTTTTTGTACAACTTCATGAAGTTACATGTAACTTTTGATAGAAGGCTCAGATATACTTATTTATGGCTTTATCTTATAGAATTCTATGTGTTGAGCAAACAGGTTTTAAAGCAGTTTGAGCTACGATTTTCGAGTTATTCACAAGACGAAAACCTATACTTTGTTTCGTGCGAAAACTCCATTCAAATGCATGTCATAGTCAGAAACTCACTGTCTCGGCGAAATAAAGCCTTTTTGTACAACTTCATGAAGTTACATGTAACTTTTGATAGAAGGCTCAGATATACGTATTCATGGCTTTGCCTTATAGAATTCAGCATCTGCGTGCTGGGGAAAGAGGTTTTGCAGCTGTTTGAGCTAAGATTTTCAAGTTATTCACAAGATGAAAACCTATACTTTGTTTCGTGCGAGAACTCCATTCAAATGCATGTAACAGTCAGAAACGCACTGTCTCGGCGAAATAAAGTGTTTTTGTACAACTTCATGAAGTTACATGTAACTTTTGATAGAAGGCTCAGATATACTTATTTATGGCTTTATCTTATAGAATTCAATATCCCCGTGTTGAGCAGACAGGTTTTGCAGCAGTTTGAGCTAAGATTTTCAAGTTATTCACAAGATGAAAACCTATACTTTGTTTCGTGCGAGAACTCCATTCAAATGCATGTAACAGTCAGAAACGCACTGTCTCGGCGAAATAAAGTGTTTTTGTACAACTTCATGAAGTTACATGTAACTTTTGATAGAAGGCTCAGATATACTTATTTATGGCTTTATCTTATAGAATTCTATGTGTTGAGCAAACAGGTTTTAAAGCAGTTTGAGCTACGATTTTCGAGTTATTCACAAGACGAAAACCTATACTTTGTTTCGTGCGAAAACTCCATTCAAATGCATGTCATAGTCAGAAACTCACTGTCTCGGCGAAATAAAGTCTTTTTGTACAACTTCATGAAGTTACATGTAACTTTTGATAGAAGGCTCAGATATACTTATTCATGGCTTTATCTTATAGAATTCTATATCCCCGTGTTGAGCAAACAGGTTTTACAGCTGTTTGAGCTAAGATTTTCGAGTTATTCACAAGATGAAAACCTATACTTTGTTTCGTGCGAGAACTCCATTCAAATGCATGTAATAGTCAGAAACGCACTGTCTCGGCGAAATAAAGCCTTTTTCTACAACTTCATGAAGTTACATGTAACTTTTGATAGAAGGCTCAGATATACGTATTCATGGCTTTGCCTTATAGAATTCAGCATCTGCGTGCTGGGGAAAGAGGTTTTGCAGCTGTTTGAGCTAAGATTTTCAAGTTATTCACATAATGAAAACCTATACTTTGTTTCGTGAGAGAACTCCATTCAAATGCATGTAATAGTCAGAAACTCACTGTCTCGGCGAAATAAAGTGTTTTTGTACAACTTCATGAAGTTACATGTAACTTTTGATAGAAGGCTCAGACACACATATTTATGGTTTTATCTCATAGAATTCAATATCCCCGTGTTGAGCAGACAGGTTTTAAAGCAGTTTGAGCTAAGATTTTCAAGTTATTCACATAATGAAAACCTATACTTTGTTTCGTGCGAGAACTCCATTCAAATGCATGTAACAGTCAGAAACGCACTGTCTCGGCGAAATAAAGTGTTTTTGTACAACTTCATGAAGTTACATGTAACTTTTGATAGAAGGCTCAGATATACTTATTTATGGCTTTATCTTATAGAATTCAATATCCCCGTGTTGAGCAGACAGGTTTTGCAGCAGTTTGAGCTAAGATTTTCAAGTTATTCACATAATGAAAACCTATACTTTGTTTCGTGCGAGAACTCCATTCAAATGCATGTAATAGTCAGAAACGCACTGTCTCGGCGAAATAAAGCCTTTTTGTACAACTTCATGAAGTTAGCTGTAACTTTTGATAGAAGGCTCAGATATACGTATTCATGGCTTTGCCTTATAGAATTCAGCATCTGCGTGCTGGGGAAATAGGTTTTGCAGCTGTTTGAGCTAAGATTTTCAAGTTATTCACATAATGAAAACCTATACTTTGTTTCGTGCGAGAACTCCATTCAAATGCATGTAATAGTCAGAAACTCACTGTCTTGGCGAAATAAAGCGTTTTTGTACAACTTCATAAACATAGCTATAACTTTTGATAGAAGGCTCAGATATACGTATTCATGGCTTTGCCTTATAGAATTCAGCATCTGCGTGCTGGGGAAATAGGTTTTAAAGCAGTTTGAGCTAAGATTTTCAAGTTATTCACATAATGAAAACCTATACTTTGTTTCGTGAGAGAACTCCATTCAAATGCATGTAATAGTCAGAAACGCACTGTCTTGGCGAAATAAAGTGTTTTTGTACAACTTCATGAAGTTACATGTAACTTTTGATAGAAGGCTCAGATATACTTATTTATGGCTTTATCTTATAGAATTCTATATCCCCGTGTTGAGCAAACAGGTTTTACAGTTGTTTGAGCTAAGATTTTCGAGTTATTCACAAGATGAAAACCTATACTTTGTTTCGTGCGAGAACTCCATTCAAATGCATGTAACAGTCAGAAACGCACTGTCTCGGCGAAATAAAGTGTTTTTGTACAACTTCATGAAGTTACATGTAACTTTTGATAGAAGGCTCAGATATACTTATTTATGGCTTTATCTTATAGAATTCTATGTGTTGAGCAAACAGGTTTTAAAGCAGTTTGAGCTACGATTTTCGAGTTATTCACAAGACGAAAACCTATACTTTGTTTCGTGCGAAAACGCCATTCAAATGCATGTCATAGTCAGAAACTCACTGTCTCGGCGAAATAAAGTCTTTTTGTACAACTTCATGAAGTTACATGTAACTTTTGATAGAAGGCTCAGATATACTTATTTATGGCTTTATCTTATAGAATTCTATATCCCCGTGTTGAGCAAACAGGTTTTACAGCTGTTTGAGCTAAGATTTTCGAGTTATTCACAAGATGAAAACCTTTACTTTGTTTCGTGCGAGAACTCCATTCAAATGCATGTAATAGTCAGAAACGCACTGTCTCGGCGAAATAAAGCCTTTTTCTACAACTTCATGAAGTTACATGTAACTTTTGATAGAAGGCTCAGATATACGTATTCATGGCTTTGCCTTATAGAATTCAGCATCTGCGTGCTGGGGATAGAGGTTTTGCAGCTGTTTGAGCTAAGATTTTCAAGTTATTCACATAATGAAAACCTATACTTTGTTTCGTGAGAGAACTCCATTCAAATGCATGTAATAGTCAGAAACTCACTGTCTTGGCGAAATAAAGTGTTTTTGTACAACTTCATGAAGTTAGCTGTAACTTTTGATAGAAGGCTCAGATATACATATTTATGGTTTTATCTCATAGAATTCAATATCCCCGTGTTGAGCAGACAGGTTTTAAAGCAGTTTGAGCTAAGATTTTCAAGTTATTCACATAATGAAAACCTATACTTTGTTTCGTGCGAGAACTCCATTCAAATGCATGTAATAGTCAGAAACGCACTGTCTCGGCGAAATAAAGCCTTTTTGTACAACTTCATGACGTTACATGTAACTTTTGATAGAAGGCTCAGATATACGTATTCATGGCTTTGCCTTATAGAATTCAGCATCTGCGTGCTGGGGAAATAGGTTTTAAAGCAGTTTGAGCTAAGATTTTCGAGTTATTCACAAGATGAAAACCTATACTTTGTTTCGTGCGAGAACTCCATTCAAATGCATGTAACAGTCAGAAACGCACTGTCTCGGCGAAATAAAGTGTTTTTGTACAACTTCATGAAGTTACATGTAACTTTTGATAGAAGGCTCAGATATACTTATTTATGGCTTTATCTTATAGAATTCTATGTGTTGAGCAAACAGGTTTTAAAGCAGTTTGAGCTACGATTTTCGAGTTATTCACAAGACGAAAACCTATACTTTGTTTCGTGCGAAAACTCCATTCAAATGCATGTCATAGTCAGAAACTCACTGTCTCGGCGAAATAAAGTCTTTTTGTACAACTTCATGAAGTTACATGTAACTTTTGATAGAAGGCTCAGATATACTTATTTATGGCTTTATCTTATAGAATTCTATATCCCCGTGTTGAGCAAACAGGTTTTACAGTTGTTTGAGCTAAGATTTTCGAGTTATTCACAAGATGAAAACCTATACTTTGTTTCATGCGAGAACTCCATTCAAATGCATGTAACAGTCAGAAACGCACTGTCTCGGCGAAATAAAGTGTTTTTGTACAACTTCATGAAGTTACATGTAACTTTTGATAGAAGGCTCAGATATACTTATTTATGGCTTTATCTTATAGAATTCTATGTGTTGAGCAAACAGGTTTTAAAGCAGTTTGAGCTACGATTTTCGAGTTATTCACAAGACGAAAACCTATACTTTGTTTCGTGCGAAAACGCCATTCAAATGCATGTCATAGTCAGAAAC